>NC_090725.1:193863138-193873138 GCF_036898095.1 Palaemon carinicauda
GAAAGCATTATTGTATAGTAGTACGTTTTCAAGAAAATGTTTTGAATGATGGGATGTTCCACTGAGAAGTTTTTTCCATATTCAGGGGGTTCAACTAATAAAGGCAGTCTAATTTTCCTTCTACTGTAACACTATTCAGGAGGTTCTTTCTTCTATTTCTTCTCAAATCTATTAAGTCTATTGGAGAATGTTTCATTGTCATACCATGAGTCGTGTCCATAGAGTAACACCAATCTCACTAAACTGATATATAGTATGATTTTTATTTGTAACTTTAGGCGATTTGATTTCCAAATTTGACTTAACCTAGCCATTGTCTGATTTGCTTTTTTTCAATCTTTCGCTAAAATCTAATTCTAAAGACCCTATATTGAATATCATACTTCCTAAATACTTAAATGATTCTACCTCATTAATCCTTTCTCTTCCCAATGATATTTCATCTTCCATTACGTACTCCATTCTCAACATCTCTGGCTTTCTTCTATTTATGTTGAACCCAACTTCGTATTATATTTTATGCATTCTGGTAAGCAAGCGTTGCAAACTCTGTGATGTTCTGCTAATAAACACAGCATCATCAGCATACTCTAGGTCTACTAAATTCCTATCACCAATCTAGTTCAATCCTTCTCCACCATCACCAACTATTCTACACATTGCAAAATCCATGAGGAGGATTACACAACATAGGCAACAACACATTACCTCTGAGTATGCCGCTGTTCGCTGGAAATTTATTCAATAACACTCCACTAACATTAACTTTGCACTTGCTATGCTCATGAACAGACTTAATCCAATTCACATATTTAAGAGAAATTCCATAATAATGCAGAACTCTCCAAAAAATTGACCAGTGCACACTATCAAAGGTTATTACGACTGGCTAAATATCTACTCAGCAAACTTGGATCACAGGGAAAACAGTTATCTTTGGTGCTTATTATAATTGCCTATCTATTGGATGATGATGGCCCGCATAACTAGCAAGTTGAAGAACAACTGACACCAGACCAGGCTGCCTTCTGAGCAGGAAAATCCTGCTGTTCCTGGAAACTTTAGCCTCACTCAGTATTTTGAGGGTGATAGCGTGGCATAATCACAGCGGCAGTATTTGTTGACCTAACAGCAGTAGCCTATGACATAGTGAACCAAAGGTTGCTTGTTTTGAAACTTGCTAAAGTTATTTGGAACTTTAGAATTGTGCATATCATCCAATCACTGCTGAGTAACAGACTTTTCTTTGTTGAAATAGATGGTAGGAAAAGCAGATGGCAAAAACATAAAAACAACCTTCCACAGGGTTCTGTGTTGGCTCCCATACTTTTCACATCTATATTAACGATCAATCAAAGTTTATAGATACCCGTAGATTTATATATGCAAATGATTTGTGCTTAGCCATCCAGTCACATTCATTTTCTATCAAAAGCTTCGAAAGATCTTAATGAATACTATAAGCAACACTTACTAAATGCCAACCCTGAAAAAAACACAGGTAAGTGCTTTCCATCTTGAATGCTATCAGGCAAAAGGGGAGTTGAACATCTCATGGAATGATAAAAAATTTAAGAAGGATAGCTTCCCTGTCTAATTAGGAGTTACATAATACTGAACCTTATCTTTAAGCGGACATGTAAGGAAATTAAAGAAAGTAGCTACCAGAAATAACTTCCTTAGTGAAAATGCCAATTCTAATTGGTGAACAAATCCTAAGATAAACAGCTCTGGCACTTAACTAACAACTCTTTGCTGAATACTGCTCACCAGTCTGGGAAAGGTCATGTCATTCCCCCAAAGTTGACACCAAACTCAAACATGTTGCATAATCATTGTTGCCTTAAGACTAACACCCCTTCCAATACACTATAGATTGACAGGCATTGCACCATAGAACATCTCCCGAACAACCCAAAAATATAGATAAGAGAATAATGAAACACATCCCAAAACTTTACTACCAACTGACTAATATATATTTCAAACCGTTCTTCAATATTTATCTGCTCTTCGTCTCCTAAAGTCTCTAAGCCTGGAAATCGTTTCCTTCATTCAATTGCAAATGCCGAGAGAAGGTTGTGACTCAAAGACAGGATGAAAGCAACTGAGTGCGTTTATTATAGAACACTCTTCTTTATATACATAAGCTCAATGTAACAAGAAATTCCATGTTCAAAATTGACACCGTTACCGGTGAAAAAACCAGGCATGTTTATTCAGGTTCTTTTTAGTGCGAGGGAAGAGCGAAGATACAAGCATAATATATGCACAAAATGAACTATGTACGATCGTGTGACACAAGGTTGGTACATGGCTCTCCCCACCCCCTTAAAATGACATACTGTACATGTTAAATAGGGCGCCCTGATCTAGAGAGGTGAACTGTAGGTGGGTCATCTGGCAGGAGATAAGCAAGTTTTAGACGATCAATGGAGACCCAGTTTTCTTTGCCACGAATGTTTAGTAGGAATGCTTTCGGACTGCGTCGGATTACAAGGAAAGGGCTCGTTAAAGGGGCGTTAGCGGTGGCTTGCTACTGTCGTTGTGCAGGAAAACGTGCATTGCAGGGTGCAAGTCTGTCGGTATGTAATGCTGCGCTGCGGCTTGTAAGTCTGGCTGCATGGAGTAAATTTTCCCCCGACGGAGGAGGTTGTAGAGGGAAAAAATTCAGCAGGGACGACCAACGGGTCGCCATTATTATTATTATTATTATTATTATTTGCTAAGCTACAACCCTAGCTGGAAAAGCAAAATGCTATAAGCCCAGGGGCCCCAACAGGGAAAATAGCCCAGTAAGGAAAGGAAAGAAGGAAAAATAAAATATTTTAAGAAGAGTAACATTAAAATAAATATTTCCTATATAAATTATGAAAACTTTAACAAAACAAGAGGAAGAGAAATTAAATAGAATAGTGTGCCTGATTGTACCCTCAAGCAAGAGAACTCTAACCCAAGACAGTGGAAGACCATGGTACAGAGGCTATGGCACTACCCAAGACTAGAGAACAATGGTTTGATTTTGGAGTGTCCTTCTCCTAGAAGAGCTGCTTACCATAGCTAAAGAGTCTCTTCTACCCTTACTAAGAGGAAAGTAGCCACAGAACAAATACAGTGCAGTAGTTAACCCCTTGAGCGAAGAAGAATTGTTTAGTAACCTCAGTGTTGTCAGGTGTGTGAGGACAGAGGAGAATCTGTTAAGAATAGGCCAGACTATTCGGCGTATGTGTAGGCAAAGAGAAAGAACCGTAACCAAAGAGAAGGATCCAACGCAGTACTGTCTGGCCAGTCAAAGGACCCCATAACTTTCTGGCGGTAGTATTTCAACGGGCTGCCGAGACGTCGAGGGTGTCTTTAGGAGTGGTCCCTAGTCTCAGGAGGACCCAGGAAAGCTGAGTAAACCAGTTGAAATTCTTGCAGCGGGACATCAAAGCTGCTTTGAGGGTGCGATGAAAACGTTCAACTATTCCATTGGCAGCGGGGTTGTAGGCTGTTGACTGATGTAGGGTGATGCCCAGGAGATTCGCTAATGATGTCTACAATTGAGAGGTGAAAGTGGTACCCTTGTCAGAAGTAATATGCTCAGGGATACCAAATCTTGCAATCCATCCTGAGAGTAAGGCAGATGTACATGAGGCGGACGTTGCAGTTTCCATGGGAATGGCTTCAGGCCAACGAGTGGAGTGGTCGATGACGGTAACCAGGTAACGATGTCCTTGTGATGTGGGTAGGGGGCCTACTACGTCGACGTGAATGTGTGCAAAACGACGCTGAGGTTAAAGAAAGGTGCCCACTCCTGAATCCGTGTGTCGATGTACTTTGGAAGTTTGGCAAGAAGTACAGGCGCGGACCCAATCCTTAGTATCCTTAGAAATGCCGTGCCAAATGAACTTCGTCTTCAGCAGCTGTGCAGTAGAACGGCACGAGGGATGTGAAAGGCCGTGAATGAAATCAAACACCTGCCGGCGCATGGGAGCAGGAATCCAAGGTCGCGGTCTCCCAGTACTGACTTGGCAGAAGAGGGTGGTGTTGGAGTCTTCGAGGGGGAAGTCTTCCCAACTGAGGGACGTGCAGGATGTCCTGCATGCTTGATACTCTGGATTCTGTCGTTGGGCTTCAGCCAGGGCGTTGTAATTCAATCCCAGTTGAACGGTAGCCAACGTGTTTCTTGACAGGGCATCGGCAACGGGATTCATTTTCCCAGGGACGTATTGAAGGGTGCAATTGTATTCAGCCACGGCGGAGAGATGTCGGCATTGACGGGCGTCAGACTGTCGAGTGAAGGCGTGCACCAGAGGCATGTGGTCTGTGTGTATGACGAAGGGCGTACCTTCTAAGAAATGGCGAAAGTGATGAACAGCCAAGTGCACCACCAGCAATTCGCGATCGAAGGTATAATAACCCGATTCTGCCTTGGACAGTTTTTTGCTGAAGAAGGCCAATGAGTGGGACGAGCCGTTGACCACCTACTCGAGTACTGCACCAATAGCGACGTCGCTGGCATCGGTGGAGAGAAGGAGAGGGGCATGTGGGATAGGAAAAGGGAGAGCCGCAGCAGTTGATAGGGCCTTCTTTGCATTGCAGAAGGCTGTTTCTTGAAGGGGACCCCACTTCAGGTCCTTTGGCTTGCCCTTGAGGGAGGCGTAGAGGGGAGCAAGAGTGGCGGAAATGGCTGGCAGAAAACAGTGATAATAGTTGATCATGCCCAAGAATTCCTGCAGAGCTTTGAGGGTCGAGGGCGCGGGGAAGTCTGAACAGCTGCTACCTTCTCAGGGAGGGGATGGACTCCTTCAGGAGTGATGCGGTGCCCTAAGAACGACACTTCATTGGCGCCAAAGGTACACTTGTCGTACCGGACTACAAGGCCGTTTTGTTGCAGGCGGGCGAGCACAATGCACAGGTGACGGAGATGTTCCTCTTTTAAGGAGGAGAACACAAGTATGTCGTCCACATAACATACACAGAAGGGGAAGTCCCCTAAGATGCCATCCATGAAACGTTGAAACCTGGCCCCAGCATTACGAAGGCCAAAACAGGAGTAATTGAAGGTGTATGTACCAAACGGAGTGGTGATGGCGGTCTTTGGGATGTCTTCTGGGTTCATAAACACCTGATGATACCCCGTCAGGAGGTCGAGCGTAAAGAAAACCTTCGCTTTGTGCAGGTAGGAGGTCACGTCTGTAATCCCTCATGAACGGAGGGAGCCGTCTTTCTTCAGAACAATGTGTAAGGGTGACGACCATGGGCTGGAGGCCTTTTGGCAAAGGCCCATTTCCTCCATTTCGGCGAACGTCTGTTTGGCGGCTGTCAATCGTTCTGATGCCAGACGTCTGAATTTTGCGAAGACTGGGGGTCCCATCATCTTGATATGGCGATAAATACCGTGCTTGGCAGGAGCCGTGGGCTTTTGGCGAAGTTATGGATGGAAAACTTCCTGGTACGACGTGAGGAGGTGGGTGTAGTCATCCGTGGGTGCGCTGATGTGGAGAGCGAGGTTGGAGGCGGTGGGTTGAAGAGGTGTCGACAAGCACGAGTCTGCGTTGACCAATCGTCAGTGGGTGACATCGACCAGAAGGTGGAAATGAGAGTGGAAATCCGCACCGGGGACTGGCAATGTGACGTCAGCAACGAGAAACTTCCAGTTAAATTTACCGTTTCTGAACGATAATGTGAGGTTTTCGTAACCGTAGGTGGTTATCGCAGATCCATTGGCAGCTAGCAGGGTGACGTCGGCAGACGTAGACAGACTACGTCGTGTCCTCAAGAGTTCCCATGGCAAAAGAGAATGACAAGCATCCGTGTCTATCAAAAATTGCACGCCCGTCCCTGCATCATGTAAAAAGAAAAGATTAGAAACACAGGAGGCCATCGCCACGAGCGATGGCCTACTTACACGTTATTTGGCCACTGACAATCCTTGGCACATTTCTTCGCGGTTGCCCCGAATCTGAAGTGGTAGTAGCAAAACTGCGGCGGATGGGAGGTAGTAAGTGGCTGTAGAAGTCGTTGGTTGGGTCGCGAGCGAGTGGTGGGTGGTGGGTGGCTTTGTCGCCGTTTCGGCACGTCACGGGTTAGGCGTGTGTGTCCTACGTCATTCATGTCAGCTTCGGTTGACATAGAATAGGTGTCCTCTTCGTCAGGGGTGGAGACGATGGAGGTCTTGAAGTGGCTGTCCATAAGGGCGTCGGCTTTGGTCATCAAGTCCTTTATGGTTAAACTATTGACATTGGCTATGTCAGCGAGTATGGGTCCGGGTAAATGGTGTAGCCAAAGGGCACGAAGTAGGTTCACCTCACGAGGAGAGCCGTCTGCGACAGGTTGCAGGCGAGCGATATTGGTCATTTCCCTGAGGGTGAGTGAAGCCCTTTGGTCCTTCAACGGTTGTTGTGAGAGCTGAAAGATCTTTGCTATACGGGCGGCTGGCAACGGCGAGTGCTGCTGCAGAAGGTATGTTTTGAGTGTGTCATACGCTATTGGGGCGTCTCCTTGTTCACAAAGCCAGTCGGATATTTCCGGGAAGGTGTCCTCGGGTATCGCCACGAGAAAATAATCCGCTTTGGTGGTTGAGTGAGTCACGCCCTTTATGCGAAACTGGACTTCTGCGTGCTGAAACCAAGGAAACACCTCTCCGCTGGAGAATGATGAAAGTTTCAATGGGGGAGCCGCAGCTATAACTTCCATAGAGTCCGCCATAGTACCAACGATGTCGATGGAGGAGCGATGGGGGGTGGAAGGCGGGAGGAGCGAGTCGACATCCGGGGTCACCAATGTGACAGGCCTTTAGAAGGTTGTGACTCAAAGACAGGATGAAAGCAACTGAGTGCATTTATTATAGAACACTCTCCTTTATATAAAAAAGCTCAATGCAACAAGATATTTCATGTTCAAAATTGACACCGTTACCGGTGAGATAAGCAGGCATGTTTATTCAGGTTCTTTTTAGTGCGAGGGAAGAGTGAAGAAGCAAGCATAATATATACACAAAATGAACTATGTACGATCGTGTGACACACAGTTGCTACAGTTGTATCAAACGTGGGTATTCTCTCAACTTTCCTGCTGTGTGCTTTCAGTTTTAGTTTTTGTCTGGCAATGAGTAGCTGGTGATCACTACTAATATCTGCACTTCTCTAGCTCATTACATTTCTCAGAGTCCTCATTTTTTCCTTATTAATAGCTATGTGATCTATGTGATTTTTGTTATTGCCACAAGGCGAATTCCATGTATATTTGTAGATGTGCTTATGCTGGAAAATAGTACCTCCAAAAACAAGATTGTTGGTACACAAAAACCAATTAAATATGCTTCATTTTCATTTAGAACTTGGTCAAGACGCTCATACCTATCACATTCTCAATACCTTGATACTCTTTCCAACTTTAGCATTGAGGTCACCAATCATAATCTTAATATCTCTCTCTGGGATCTTTTCTATTACACTCTACAGTTCTTCATAGTATTCTTCTTTCCTTTCTTCAGAGAAATCTTTTCTTGGTGCATAGCAAACTACAATACTCGTATTGCACTGCTTTGATTTAAACTTTGCAAGTAACAATCTACTATTTCCAACTCTCCATTCCGTTAATGCGTTTTCTGCTCTCGGTGTCATTATCATTCCTACGCCTTCTCTTCCAACTCCATCTGTTTCCTGATTAGATATATGTAATGCCTTGGACTAGGTTTTCTGTACCAATCCCCTTACAATGTGTTTCACATAGGCCAAGATATCGAAACTATATTTCACAAATTCATTCTCCACTTGCTGTAACTTTCCTATCTGATTCATGGTTCTAACATTCCAAGTACTAATGTTCAATTTTCCTTAAGTAGGCTATTTATGAACCGGGAGATTTTTAGCACCCCACTACGGCCAGGATATATTCTTCAAAGGATATTCAGTTCCATGTGATGTGCAGTACCTATCTAACTAAGGCAAGTGACCTCTGCCGGTTCATACTGATTCCAGTAAGATCGTACGTCAAGCATCGAGAGTAGAAGCCGGAGACATCTTGTCTATCTCCTTAAATCCAGTCCGTCACCCTGGTGCCAGTGACTTTAACGAGATTCAGGGAGGCATTTCCTCCACAATCTAAGTCCATGTTAATCCACCATGTCGCTCATCCTTTTATACTCGTATAACCATTGGCAAATATGGATTGCTAAGATCAAAGTCAAAAGAACGAAGCCAGATTAAAATTTGAAGGTCGCAGTCAGTGACGCCAGTCTAACCATTCCAAAGGTTGTATTCATGGTAATCCAGTAAACAAGAGTTGAAGATCCAGTTACTATATTTGTCTCCCAGGGATATTGTTTTATTTCCATTATTCTGTTACTTTTTCTACGAAAATGGCCAACAACTGTTCAGTCTTTGTGTGTCCCAATACAAAACTGGAAACAAAATGTTCAGACATGAAGTATTCCAATTTTCGAAAAGATGGCAATTTTCGAGTGCGCTGGAAAAAAAAAAGCATGTCATCCAGCTCCTAAAATGAATCTTTAAAATGATGTGGTTTGTTCTGTTCCTTTTGCAAACAGTGATTTCATGGATGATATGAAGTTTCATTTGCTGCAAATTTAAAATCCCTAAAATAAGAGACTTCTGACAAAAGACGCTTTGCCTTCTCTCTTCCTGTATAGAGGTAACATTTTTGTTACAAATCATTCTCCACTGCTTTGCAATGAAAACACTTATAATTACCAAATGATGAAAAAATTAATCAAATTAATTTCCATCATTACGAATGATAATTGTTGACTGATTGGTTAGGCATTGCTCAAAAGAAAAACTTGGTAAAGAATGTAGATAGTATTTGATGTCACGGTTTTTTTTTCTTTTTTTCTCTTTTTTTTCTATTTTTAATAAACCGAGATGACAAACTCTGAGGAATAGCATTTGAAAAATCTCGTATACAAACACGCGCGCTCACACAAATACCACAAACACACTCACATTATATATATATATATATATATATATATATATATATATATATATATATATATATATATATATATATATATATGTATGTATATATATACATATATATATATATATATATATATATATATATATATATATATATATATATATATATATATATATATATATATATATATATATATATATATATGAAAATAAAGGATTTGATAAAGAAGTGGAATATGCAGGTTATGCAGTGCATGATTTAGGGCAGTATAATCTTAGGTTGCGGAAAAAGATTTTTAATTAGCCTTTTATGTGAGAAAACATCCCCCCAGAATCTATGTGCAGGCAGACAGATATACCTTTCTGCAGATGATCCTCATTTACTCAAGTTGGTCAGGACTAACCTAATAGATTCTGGGTTTTTGTTGCCAAACGGAGATAGAATTTCAGATCATCAGATAAGGATGATCTGAAATGCTTTTATGAAATTCTTAAGATGACTTATCCCAACGTAGTAAATTTCAAGTACAGTTTGAAAGAATATTTGCTAAGGAAAGAAGTAGCCTCGATAAGCGAAAAGTGTAATGGTAACTACATGCGATGAAAATCAAGAATGCCTATGTCATACATTATTGGTCAAGTGTTCATCTACAAAAGGGAAAAGAGCAAATATTGTACGATGAATTGCCTTGGAAATTTGCCTTACTATTCTCATTTTAAGATATATTGAATTTAATAAAAAATCATGGATAGGCGATGAGATTCTTGAGGTAACTAACTGAAACATGCAAAGATAATGAAACACCTCAAGTATATTTAGTTCTGACACTGGGAAAGAATCTTTGAGGTATATAAGACGTTATAAAGTTAAAAAGACTTTTTCAAAATCTACCTAATCTAAAAAAACAAGGGTCCAGTGTTGTTGCGAATGATAAATGTTGGATAGATGTAATGAACACAGATGGTCTTCATATAATCTTAGATTCTAAGATGAGAGAATTCTCTTTAGCTGTCCGCTGTGAAAACTTAAAAAAAGGGGGGGGGGGGTCATTGCATAAAAACTCTTTATGACC
>NC_090725.1:193883138-193900638 GCF_036898095.1 Palaemon carinicauda
TATTATCATCATGGTTTTCATTTACTCTTATTAACATACCCATGTTTATATTCAATCTCACCTTTATATGCACACATGCACTAATTCTTTTTCTTAGCGTCTTCCTATTTTTGCTACTAACCCCAATCAACAGAGCATCATATAATGACAATTACTTCTCCACAAGTCATTTGCAACTAATCTGATTGGCATACACAACCACATTCCTATATCATCTACCCTTTGTCTGACTTTTTACATTACAAGTTCAGCTCTAAAGAAAAAAAAGTTGATCTTTAAATGGTGACTGGATGATGCTGAAGCTTTTGGAATAAATGTGTTCATCGTCTGCCCCTTCATTTACTTACACAAAAGGTTCACTAGCTGCACATGGCTCCTCTTCTAAAAGAAACAAGGCATTATTCGTCTGCATTCCTTAGCTTCTTGGATACTTAGGCCTGGCAAATTATCCTTTTAGACTGATATGTTTAGAACGTCTAGTGTTTTCCTCTCCTCTTGAAACGTAACACACTAGAAATGTGTATTCTGTCCCCCAATCCACTGCCTTTCATTCCGTACTCATGGCTAAACCAATTTGAACACTCGGATACAAATGGGGATTAAAATTATTCTTTTATTATATTTACATATTTCTTCTATTTCTGTATAATCAACCGCCTGCTTTGGTGTATGAAGGGCCACTGTCCGGAGCGGGTTAATAAATATAGCTATAAATGGACGGTATCATTAAAAGCATACGATTATTAAACAATATGATGAAAATAAAGGGATTTTCAGTGAAGATCAAGCGTCCATCTGTGGTGCCATTGACAATCAAAATTTTAGTTATTCTTGAATGCCAGTAACTGAAAAACTATTCTCTCTACATTCATAAGTGATTTAACCATCACCAAAAGAGCAGGGCCATGGTGTTCGTAGACCATATACTGTGTCTTTTAAAAGCTTTAGAATGACGTTTGGAGTACAGAAATATTACATAAACTGTTGCATCGACTACTTTTGTCATTTATGTTGATCCAGTTATGTAATTTGATATTCAATCAACATCTGTAACTTCTATTAACCGAATGGTACTATTTGTACTCTGGAACGTTTAAATGATCTTTATATCTTTATGAGGTAACATTAATTTTTGGTGATATTTCACAATTGTCAAGGATTCATGAATTCAATTAGATTTTCTATAGGTTGCAAAAGAGCCGAAGTTTTGTGATTATTTGTTTCCAATTTCTCCTAATTATTCTTTTTAAATATCTGCTTCCGGTTTATTGTGAAAAACTTTATTTTGATATTGTATCCATGTCTGCTATTCGCTTAAAACGTTTAATGGAATTATATTTATTATAAAACAAACGGTAACAATATCTTTAGTATAAGTTTTGTTGTTCATAACATCCGAGTCATCTTTTCGTTAAGTTTTCTATTTCGGCGATATGAAGTAAAGGTAAAGATAAAGATTATTGCAGAGTATTTTGAACCGGAATAAAAGATCTAAGGTGAAGTTGATTAAATCCAGCAATTCATCCACAGCTGGACTAACTCCTTTCTTTATTTTTTACTACTTTTTTGTTTTACTTCTATAATCAAATAATCTTAGTAGGTAGGATATGAGATGTTCTCCTATTTTGATTTATGTATTGCATTACTTCCTAGGTTAATTCTTTTGCCAGCTACATTTGTTATTGATTTTCATTATTATTACAATTAATTTTTTTGGTATTTACCATGGCAATTAGTATTATTTACTTTCTTTCCTGGAAAGTTAATGTTGTTTGGGTTAGTACCGACGGAAGTTGATGGTTTATTGGCTGATGCCATCTGAATACCCCCCCCCCCCCCCAAAAAAAAAAAAAAAATCATATGCAAGATCTGCTGTTTCATTTGTCTCACAGACAGATACATCATGGATAGAAGTGAAATATTTTCTTTAAACATTAATTGAAATATCATGCTGATGTTATATGTCACTGCTTTGCTCTTCTCTTACATTTATTTAGTCTTTGGTAATGGATCTCTGACCGATCATTTTTTATTTTCTAGAGTGAAAGCAAATCAGAAAAGCAGGACAATTCCGCATTTTACCCCCAGCGGGAAAAAGGAAGAATGACAAGGCTTGAGCGTAATTTCACTAATAGTCATGCCAGGAAAAATTAGAGAAGGAAAATAGTCCCAAAGCTTAACAGTAGAGAAAAGAAAAGCCGCTGCTTAATGCAATCTGTAGCTTTGTGGGTGGCATTAGCACTCAGTAAATATTTATCGTTTCCTTTAATGCCATTTTTTAAAACAAGTTTTCTAAAATAGTTTTCTAAATCAACTTGCTGTTTAGATATTATTTTCCATTAATAGTTAATGGACATAGCAGTGTCGGGTAGCTGACGTGAAATTTCAGTTTTCCTTTTAACTGGGTAGCGTGCATCGAAACTTCATAGTACTTCGTGTTCCTTAGGGGACGTGGAAATTGAGTAACGAATGGTGACAGTCACCAGCTCTCCTAAATCCTTAATATTTTCACCTTTTCTAAAAGGTAAAAACTTTAGGTTCCTCTCTTTTTTTACGTATACATAATTGTTTTTTTTTTCTTTTACTATAACACTTTTTCCTTTATGGCATTATTTGGTCAGAGTTGTCGTTGTGATAGATTTTGCTTCTTTATTTTCTGGTCCACATTTACATAAAATATCTGCTCTCGATGGAGGAAATTATAGATGTTCAAACCGTGAGTAGAAATAGAATAATAGTTAAAGTGATATCTAGTGTATCTAACAACCTTATGGATAAATATGAATATAAGGAATTTAATTTAGACAATTATGGAATGGTTCAAGTTAGGAGTCTCAGTTCATCAGTACCTTGTGTCAATAAGAAAAGCACCTTTCGGAATGCCATTTGAGGGTTTAACTTTCCTTTTATCAAGATATGGAACAGGTTTTCATATGGACCTTTCAAAGGGTTATTAACTGGAGTCCAGACAGCTACTATGCGGTTAAAGGAAAAAAATCCATCTTCCATCACAACCCATGGTTATACTGTTTCCTTTATATGTGATGGACAACTACATACATGCTATAGATGTGGATCAGAGGGACAAATAATAAAGGATTGTGAATATGAGATGAGAAGAGAAGTCTTAAATCAAGAAGAATACACCGAAATCAACCCCGATAAGGGAAGAAAGGGAAAAGAATCGTCAGAAAAGGAAGGAAAAATGATCGCAGCACGTACAGATATTGTAGAGGATGCTGAAAAAGGAGGCGACGAAGATCAAGTGATAAACTCCCTGGTCATTGAAGTTCTATAAGAAAGTGAGGAAAAACCAGATGAGGATGATGATGACACCGACATGGATGAATCTTACCTGGATCAAGGGTTTATTATGTCACAAGAAGTTGGATCTTGTCAAATGTAAACTTCAGTGGTGAAAGTTGTGGTTCATCATGCAATAGTTGATGGAAATCAGGTTAATAAACTAAATTTAGGAAAAGATATAGAAAACTTCAATGGGCAAGAGAATGAGGAAAAATATGCAAGTGTTGATGTGGGTCAAAATACTCAAATGGAGGGAGAAATTAGGGAAGAGAACAGTTAAATCGTAAGTGAGGAGGCTGAAATCGTTTCATTGGAATTAATTACAATTCAAGTTGTGCCAAATATTAGAAAGGAAAGTGGGACTTTGCATATAAAAAAGGATGACGGTAATGAACTACGAATCAAACTGAAAAAGGACAAAACTGTGGACACGGAAAAGGATGAAACTTTGGGTATGACTGTTGTTGCTTCAGATGAAAGGGACTCCTCGGATGATCTGTTTAGGAACCTTTCTAAGGAATCAAAGCATTATTGAGTATTATTATGTTTGTATATATATTTTTTTTCTACAATAAATTAAAATTAAAATATTGTAAAAAATGGGAAAGGATATTGGAAATGGAATTGAAGTATACTTAATAATGACATTTTTACAAACAATTTTGGTGTATGTTGGAAATTTATTGAGAACAACAAATGTAACTTTGATAGTATAATTCATTGGTGGAAATTTGCAAAAAATTAACTTGAGACTTTCTTCATTAGGTGCTCAAAACAGATGAATAAGGAAAAATACGGTTTGTTAAATTTGCTAAATTGTCAATATAAACAAGAAATGGGAAAACCTATGTTAAATTCTTGTGATATTGATATTGTTAGTCAATTAAAATGAAGAATAAATTATATTCAAATTGAAATATGTGAAGGAATAAAGGTGAGGGCAAAGGTGGATAACCATTTGAAAGGCGAACAAGTATCAGCTTATTCACTTGCAAAAGAGTGCACGGTCTTTTTTGAATAAAGTTAAAAGAAATGATGGAAGCGAAATAATAAGTCCGAAAGCAACTATGAATTATGTGAGAGTACATTTCGAAAATTTATTCAAGAGAGAAGAATATTATTTAGATATGCAGAATAAGTTTTTACATCTCACACAGAAAGTTATAGGAAAAGAAGAAAATATAATATTAACAAAAACAGTAGGTGAAAAAGAAGTGTTAGTTACCATTCGGAGCATGAAAAATGGGAAAAGCTCTGGGATAGATGGGCTACCAGTAGAGTTTTATAAAGTATTTTGGAATATTATTAAAGGAGATTTAATTGAAATGATGGAGTTTGTGTTCAGGAACAAAACTGTATTAAAGATAAATAAGGGAGACATTTCTATCATACCCAGGGAAGGAGATTCGGGTATAATTACAAACTGGATACCATTAACAATGTTAAATGTTGATTTTAAGATTATAACAAAAATTATAGCCAATAGGATTAAACACTGTTTATCTTTGATAATATCACTAAAGCAGTTATTTGTGTTAGGAATAGATCAATTAACCATTTGAACTTTTTTTTTTTTTTTATTAGAGATTTTATATTTTATGCAAATGAAAGTAGTACTGATACAGTCTTGATGAGCTTGGATTGGCCAAAGGCATTTGATCGTGTCGATCACGAATTTCTGTTTAGAATACTACAAGGATTTGGTTTTGATGATGAAATTATTAATTGGATAAATATTTTATATGTACATGCTGAAAGTGTATTATGTATAAACGGTAATATGTCTGACCCTTTTCCTAGCAATAAATTTGTCAGACAAGGGTTTCCTTTGTTTATGATGTTATTTGTTATTTATCAGGAAGCATTCTATAAAATGATCAAGAAAAGGATGTGCAGTTATGCATTATTATTACTAGCTAAGCTACAACTCTAGTTGGAAAAGCAAGATGCTATAAGCCCACGGGCCCCAACAAGGAAAAATAGGCCAGTGAGGAAAGGAAATGGGGAAATAAATAAATGATATAAGAAGTAATGAAAAAAAAATAAAATATTTTGAAAACATTAAAACAGATATTTGATTTATAAACTATAAAAGGACTTATGCAAGTCTGTTCAACATGAAAACATTTGCTGCGAGTTTGAACTTTTGAAGTTCTACTGATTCAACTACCCGATTAGGAAGATCATTCCACAACATAGTCACGGCTGGAATAAAACTTCTAGAGCACTGGGTAGTATTGAGCTTCATGATGGAGGAGGCCTGACTATTAGAATTAACTGCATACCTAGTATTACGAAAGGATGGAACTGTCCGGGAAGATCTGAAGGTAGAGAATGGTCAGAATTATAAAAAATCTTATGCAACATGCATAATGAACTAATTGAACGACGGTGCCAGCGATTAATATCTAGATCAGGAATAAGAAATCTAATAGATCTTTAGACCTGTCCAACAAATTAAGATGAGAATCAGCAGCTGAAGACCAGATAGGGGAACAATACTCGAAACAATTTAAAATGAAAGAAATAAAACACTTTATCAGAATATATTGATCACCAAAGATTTTGAAAGACTTTCTCACTAAGCCAATATTTTGTGCAATTGAAGAAGACACAGATCTAAGGTGTTTCTCAAAAGTAAATTTGCTATCGAGAATCACACCTAAAATTTTGAAGGAATCATTCAAAGTTGAAGAAAAAATATCAATGCTGGGATCCGGATGTTGAGGAGCCACGATCCTTCACCTACTTACAATCATACTTTGAGTTTTGTTAGGATTCAACTTCATACCCCATAATTTGCACCATGCACTAATTTTAGCTAGATCTCTATCAAGGGATTCAGCAACCCCAGATCTACATTCAGGAGATGGAATTGATGCAAAGCGAGTAGCATCATCTGCATATGCAACAAGCTTGTTTTCTAGACAAAACCACATGTCATATCTATATAGTATGGAAAGTATTGGGCCAAGAACACTACACTGAGGAACACCAGATATCACATTCCTATACTCACTATGGTGCCCATCAGCAATAACTCTTTGGGATCTATTTCATGAAAATACAATAATGATGCTTAGAAATGACCCACCCACTCCCAACTGTTTGAGTTTGAAAACAAGAGCCTCGTGATTAACACGGTCAAAGGCAGCACTAGAATCAAGGCCAATCATACGAACTTACTGACCATAATCAAGGGATTTCTGTACAGCATTGTAGATTGTAAGAAGGGCATCACATACCCCCAAGGCCTTTACGAAAACCAAATTGCAAACTAGGAAACGGATGATTACCTTCAGCAGACCTATTAAGACGTTTTGCCAAAAGACGTTCGAAAACTTTAGATAATATGGGAGTTATGGAAATTGGGCTGTAATCAGTTGGACTTGAGCTACCACAAACACATTTACATATTGGAATAACAATACCGATTCTCTAACAAGTGCTAAAAGCTCCTCTTCTTGCTAACTTGCTCAAAATAATAGATAATTTTGCAGCTAAGAAATCTGGAGTCTGTAAAAAACAAAGAAAAAATACCATTTGGATCTACACCTCCATAAGTATCAAGGTCCATCAAGAGAGCTTTAATTTTACGAGATCAAAAAGATAAACTAGTTAGTTTAGCCTCAGGAAAACAGGAATGAGGAAGTTCGAGTTTTTCGTCACACTGCTTGCTGTCAAACACATCTGCCAAAAGGGTTACCTTTTCCTTTGGACAATGAGTGACAGAGCCATCTGGTTTAAGTAAGGAGGAACTGTTGCATCTACACCAAAGAGTGCAGATTTAAGGGCAGTCCACCACTTATGCTCCTGGGTTGTACCAGAAAGGGTTTCTTTTTTGGTTAAATTGTATTCCTTTTCAGTTGCAGCATAAGCTCTCTGAGCGAAAGCTCTATGTTGAGTATAGTTATTCTAGGTCAAATCTGATCTTTTACCTTTCCTAAGATGATAGGCTCCTGCTTCTCCAAATAAGCACGTCTACAATCATCATTGAACCATGGTTTATCCTTCTCTCGGTACCTTAGTACACGAAAAGGGATATGCCTATCAATTATGCTGACTAGAATCTCATTCAAAGGGACAAAAGGAAAAACACTACTATACAATTGTGACCAATTCAAGCCCAAAAGGTCATGCAAAATCCCATTCCAGTCTGCTTGAGATTTCATATAAATCTTACACGAGGAAGATCAGGGACAGGCTGCTCAATCTTCACTACTAATGAAATCAAGGCATGATCAGATGTCCCAACTGTAGAATCAACCTTACTTGTTATAACGCCAGGGGAGTCTGTGTACACGAGGTGCATGCAATTACCAGACCTGTGAGTAGCTTCACATATGATTTGCTCACAGCCTGATTCAGAGACAAAGTCTAAAGCTCTTAAGCCATGGCGATCGATAGGAGAAACAGAATTTAACCATTACCTATGGTGAGCATTGAAATTACCAATAAAGACAAAAGAAGCCTTTCTATAATCTTCTTGTATCTTAGCCATAATGGTAAGAAGACAATCGAAGATATAATCATCCATGTCAAGATTCTGGTAGATCGAACACAAATAGAAGTTGTTATGCCTACCACAAACTTTTATTACCTGAATTTCATGACATCTACATTCATAGCAGGACTTATGAGAAGCAGGGTAGTCAGTCCTAATATACACCGCTATTCCCCTGGCTTTAGGGATGGCAACGTGTTTCAGCATAATTGACTTCTTAAAGCCAGTTATAAGGAGCTCAGATGAGTGCCTCATATTAAAAACCAAAGTTTCTGAGCACAAAAGAATATCATTCTGTCTGGACACAACTGTAAGATCTTGAATATTTGTATGAAGACTACGAATATTGCAATACAGTAGACGACATTGACGAAATCTAATACGGACTGGTCCCGGATTTTGGTCAATGTCTCCAGAGAGCATAAGGACTAATCGTGATAAAAAGGATACATCATACTTTAAAAGCAAGTTAACAAGAAGGATTACAAGAAAATTATGTACAGAAATATAAATATAGTGATTGATCAAACCCATAGGCTATAGAAAAAGTTGCCTAATGAACTTTGGATATTATTACTATGTTATACAGACGACTCGGTTATAGTTATTACTTGTCATAAGGCGTTAGAAGAATGTTGAAAAGTTATCAAATATGAGAGAGCTTCAGGTGCAGTTCTTAATAGAGGCAAAACATCTATCATAGGCCTTAGTAATTGGAAAGAGAGAGAAGTATGGCCTGATTATGGTTTACAAGTTTTGAACAGGTATTGTAAAGTTTTACGTATATGTCATAGCAATAGTGATCAACAAAGTCTAAACATGAATTGGAAAAACTTAGAAAGTAGCATAAACAAAATCATTCGTATCTTTCATAATAGGAAGTTAACCATGTTTCAAGGAGCAATTATACTAAATTGTAAAATTTTAGAAATGGGTTGGTATTCAGCACGTTTACCCAATTCCAGTGGAATATGTTAAAAGTATTCAGAAAAATATTTTCAAGTATCGGTGGAATAGCAACTGACTGTGAACCTATTGCATGGAAAACCTTGTTTTTGTTTAAACTGAAAGGTGGTTGTGGGATTATTGATATTCAGTGTAAAGCAAAATCAGTCATGTTTAGTACTTTTCTGAAAAGTTTAAAAAATGAGTGTTTTAGTTATCAATTATTTATTACTGTAAAGTCATAGCCAACTTCTATTAGAATATTAATGTAAATTTCAGGACTGTACTATTTCTACACCTAGTTTTTTATGAAAGTATGATAAACATTTTACGAAGTGCTTATAAGATGACTTCGTATCCGGATATCAAAACGAAAGATGTATATAAGCTTCTAATGAAAAATTATGAATATGTTGCAAGTATTGAAAAACTGTACCTTTTATTTAACTGGAAGAAATTAATTTGGAGGCATGTAAATAATATATATATATATATATATATATATATATATATATATATATATATATATATATATATATACAGCGAGAGAGAGAGAGAGAGAGAGAGAGAGAGAGAGAGAGAGAGAGAGAGAGAGAGAGAGAGAGAGAGAGAGAGAGAGAGATAAAAGTAGGGAAATTTCATTTAAATATGTACACGAAGTATTGAGTACAAATGATAGACTAGTGCACCAACCGTGTGTCACATGATCGTACATAGTAACGACATTTCATTTTGTGTATATATTATGCTTGTATCTTCGCTCTCCCCTCGCACTAAAAAGAACCTGAAATAACATGTATTTTTTCTAACTGTTAACTGTTGACCGGTGTGGTATCAGTTGAACAGGGAATTTCCTGTTGCATTGAACCTGAAATAACATGTCTGTTTTTCTCACCGTTAACTGTTAACCGGTACGGTGTCGTTTGAACAAGAAATTTCCTGTTGCATTGAGTTTTTTGTATATAAAGGCGAGTGTCTGTAATAAAGTTACTCAGTTGCTTTCATCATGTCTTTGAGTCACAACCTTCTCTCGGCTCGTCACATTGGTGACCCTGGAAGTCGACTCGCTCCTTCCGCCTTCCAACCCTCTTCACCCCTCCGTTGTTGGTACTATGGCGGACTCTACGGAAGTTGGCGTTGCGGTTCCCCCATTGAAACTTTTAGTCATTCACCAGCGGAGAGGCGTTTGCTTGGTTTTAGCTCGCAGAAGTCCAGTTTCGCATCAAGGGCATGACTTGCTCTATCAACAAAGCAGATTATGTTCTCGCGGCGATACCCGAGGACACCTTCCCGAAAATATGCGACTGGCTTTGTGAACAAGGAGACACCCCAATAGCGTATGACGCCCTCAAAACATACCTCCTGCAGCAGTACTCGCCGTCGTCAGCCGCCCGTATAGCAAAGCTTTTTCAACTCTCTTAACAACCGTTGGGGGACCAAAGGGCTTCACTCGCCCTCAAGGAAATGACCAGTATCCCTCGCCTGCAAACTGCAGGCGAGGGAACCTACTTCGTGCCCTTTGGATACACCGTTTACCCGAAGCTGTATGAGCTGCCATACCCAATGTCAATAGTTTACCCATAAAGGACTTGATGACCAAAGCCGACGCCCTTATGGACAGCCACTTCAAGATCTCCATCAACGCCTCCACTCCTGACGAAGAGGACGCCTATTCAACGTCAACCGAAGCTGACGTGATTGCCGTAAGACATACACTCCTACCCCGTGACGTGCTGAAGCGGCGACAAAGCCACCCACCACCCACCACTCGCTCGCGCCCCAACCAACGACTTCTACAGCCACTTACTGCCTCTCATCCGCCGCAGATTTGCTACTACCCCACCAGATTCGGGGCAACCACGAAGATGTGCCAACGATTGTCAGTGGCCAAAAAACGTGTAAGTAGGCCATCGCTCGTGGCGGTGGCCTCCCGTGTTTCTAATCTTTTCTCTTTACATGATGCAGAATGTGCATGGGATTTTTGGTAGACACAGGTATTTGTCGTTCTCTTTTGCCAAGGGAACTCTTCAGGACACGACGTAGTCTGTCTACGTCTGCTGACGTCCGCTTTGTAGCTGCTAACGGTTCTGCGATACCCACCTACGGATACGAGAACCTCACATTATCGTTTGGAAACGGTAAATTTAATTGGAAGTTTCTCGGTGCTGATTTCCTCTCTCATTTCCACCTTCTGGTCGATGTCGCCCACCGACAATTGGGCAACGCAGACTCGTACTTGTCGACACCTCTTTAACCCGCCCCCTCCAACCTCGCTCTCCACATCAGCGCACCCACGGATGCCTACACCCACTTCCTCACGTCGTACCCGGAAGTTTTCTGTCCAGAACTTCGCCAAATGCCCACGGTTCCTGCCAAGCACGAGTATTTATCACCATATCAAGACGACGGGACCCCCAGTCTTCGCAAAATTCAGACGTCTGGCACCGGATCGATTGGCAGCCGCCAAACAGACGTTCGCTGAAATGGAGGAAAGGGGCCTTTGCCAAAAGGCCTCCAGCACATGGTCTTCACCCTTACACAACGTTCTGAAGAAAGACGGCTCCATCCGTCCATGCAGGGATTACAGGCGCCTGAACATGCAAACAGAACCGGATCACTACCCTCTCCTAAACATCGCCGACGTAACCTCCTACCTGCACAAAGCGAAGGTTTTCTCTACGCTCGACCTCCTGAAGGGGTATTATCAGGTGCCTATGAACCCAGAAGACATCCCAAGACCGCCATCACCACTCCGTTTTGTACATATACCTTCAATTACTCCTGTTTTGGCCTTCGTAATGCTGGGGCCACGTTTCAACGTCTCATAGATGGCATCTTAGGGGACCTCCCCTTCTGTGTATGTTATGTGGACGACATACTTGTGTTCTCCTCCTCAAAAGAGGAACACCTCCGTCACTTGCACATCGTGCTCGACCGCCTGCAACAAAACGGCCTTGTAGTCTGGTACGCCAAGTGTACCTTTGGCGCCAACTAAGTGTCGTTCTTAGGGCACCCCATCACTCCTGAAGGAGTCCATCCCCTCCCTGACAAGGTAGCAGCCGTTCAGGACTTCCCCGCGCCCTCGACCGGCAAAGCTCTGCAGGAATTCTTGGGCATGATCAACTATTATCACCGTTTTCTGCCAGCCATTGCCGCCACTCTTGCTCCCCTATATGCCTCCCTCAAGGGCAAGGCAAAAGACCTGAAGTGGGGTCCCCTTCAAGAAGCGGCCTTCTGCAATGCAAAGAAGGCCCTATCAGCCGCTGTGGCTCCCACTTTTCCTATCCCACATGCCCATCTCCTTCTCTCCACCGATGCCAGCGATGTCGCTATTGGTGCAGTACTCGAACAGGTAATCAACAGCTCGCCCCACCCAGTTGCCATCTTCAGCAGAAAACTGTCCAAGGCAGAATCGGGTTATTTTACCTTCGATCGCGAATTGCTGGCGGTGCACTTGGCTGTCCGTCACTTTCGCTATTTCTTAGAAGGTACGCCCTCCGTCATTCGCACAGACCACATGCCTCTGGTGCACGCCTTTACTCGACAGTCTGACGTCTGGTCTGCCCGTCAACGCCGACATCTCTCCGCCGTGGCTGAATACAATTGCACATTTCAATACGTTCCTGGGAAAATGAATTCCTTTGCCGATGCCCTGTCAAGAAACACGTTGGCTGCCGTTCAACAGGGATTGGATTACAACGCCTTGGCTGAAGCCCAACGACAGGATCTAGAGTATTAAGCATGTAGGAGATCCTGCATGTCCGTCAGTTGGGAAGACTTCCCCCTCGAAGACTCCAACACCACCCTCTTCTGTGACATCAGTACTGGTAGACCGCGACCTTGGATTCCTGCTCCCATGCGCCGACAGGTGTTTGATTTCATTCACGGCCTTTCACATCCCTCGTGCCGTTCTACTGCACAGCTGCTGAAGACGAAGTTCATTCGGCACGGCATTTTTAAGGATGCTAAGGATTGAGTCCGCACCTGTACTTCTTGCTAAACTTCCAAAGTACATTGACACACGGATTCAGGGGTGGGCACCTTTCCTCAACTTCAGTGTCGTTTCGCACGCATTCACATCGACGTTGTAGGCCCCCTACCCACATGACAAGGACATCGTTACCTGTTTACCGTCATCGACCGCTCCACCCATTGGCCTGAAGCCATTCCCATGGAAACTGCAACGTCCTCCTCATGTACATCTGCCTTACTCTCAGGATGGATTGCAAGATTTGATATCCCTGAACATATTACTTCTGACAGGAGTACCACTTTCACCTCTCAATTGTGGACATCATTAGCGAATCTCCTGGGCATCACCCAATATCAAACAGCTGCCTACAACCGCGCTGCCAATGAAATGGTTGAACGTTTTTATTGCACCCTCAAAGCAGCTTTGATGTCCCGCTGCAAGGATTCCAACTGGTTTACTCAGCTTCCCTGGGTCCTCCTGGAACTAAGGACCACTCCTAAAGACACCCTCGACATCTCGGCAGCTGAAATGGTGTATGGCAACCCGTTGGTCATCCCTGCCGAATTTTTTCCTTCTACAACCTCCTCCGATGATCTCCAGCGCATACATCACGTCGTGGGAAAATTTACTCCATGCCGCCAGACTTACAGTCCCCAGCGAAGCATCACATACAGACAGACCTGTACTCTGCAACTTACGTCTTCCTGCGCAACGACACTAGCAAGCCACCGCTAAAGCCCACTTACACGGGCTCTTTTCTTGTGATCCGACGCAGTCCGAAAGCATTCCTACAAAACATTCGTGGCAAAGAAGACTGGGTCTCCATTGATCGTCTAAAACCTGCTTTTCTCCTGCCAGATGACCCGCCTACAGTTCGCCTCTCTAGATCAGGGCGCCCTATTTAACATGTACAGTATGTCATTTTTAGGGGGAAGCCATGTACTAACCGTGTGTCACACGATCATACATGGCAACGGCATTTCATTTTGTGTATATATTATGCTTGCATCTTCGCTCTCCCCTTGCACTAAAAAGAACCTGAAATAACATGTATCTTTTTCTCATCGTTAACTGCTAACCGGTACGGTGTCGGTTGAACAAGAAATATCTTGTTGCTTTGAATTTTTGTATATTAAGGCGAATGTCTGTAATAAAGTTACTCGGTTGTTTTCATCCTGTCTTGAGTCACAACCTTCTCTCAGTTCGTCACACTAGCTATGATGAAAATAAAAGATGTAAAAGACTGTTATAGAGGGTGCATAGAAACTAATATGCATATGTTATATTTCTGTCCCTCAGTTAAAAAATTGTTGTTTTGGTTTTTTGAATTGCTCAATAAATGTTGTAAATTGAAAACTATTGATAGTTCAAGTAATTTAAAGGTTGATTTTGAAGCAGATTGAAAGAAGGATGAAAATACGGCAATGGTCATAATAGCGGATTTTATTGCAGGGATATGGATGGGAAGATACTTAGGATTTTCAATTATTGACCCGGAATTATTTAAATATATTAAAAGGATAATGATAAATACGTTTAATGTACATAGTATAGGATTTAAAACTTGTTTTAAAAAAGTATTCACGACTAGATACATTTTTGATTTAACATATTTAGATAAGTAGTAAAAATTTCAATAATAAATACACTATATGTAAAAGGCAAAAATATTTATGTACGGTAGACATACTATGATGTATATGTGATATAAATGGTAAGATTGTAAATGTGTATTTCATAACAAAATATAAAAAAGCATTGAATATTTAGTTCTGAGAGATACAATAAAAGGGTTTCTTAATCCACTATATCCAATAAGTTGCATTCCTAGTTAGAGTACTTTACATCGTTAAAGTCATGAGATGTAATTTAAGTCCGATAATAATTATTTGTTTTATATTCACCACAATTCTCAAAGACATATATTTTCAAGGTTTTTCCTCTAAGTGTGCTTATGGTGGTTGCCAGCGTGTTAGCGGAAGTATGTATTCTCATAAGGGATGTGCTTGCATTTAGTATCCTGTAGGACTTGCGCATGTAAACAAGATAAAAAAAAAATTCTCAATGGTGATGCCACCTAGGCTTTTTGAAGCAATAGGAAAGTACTTTCAAACTGGCGGACCATACCGTAGAATAATCGAAACCAGTTGATTATCATTCGGCCCTTCGTTGAATGCTGTATCACAATGGATAATGAACTAAAGAATGTCCCCAAACATTATTGGTCACTCAACATAGATATGCTGAAATGGAAAAGGGGCACCTAAATCAAGGAATAAAACTCTCTGAAACATGCAAATTATGGTATCAAAGTCTACTTACAGTGGGTCAGTTTGATTACTTCCTTGACATGGTCAAATAGCATGTTGTATTTTCTCCCAAGTAAATGTATATATATATATATATATATATATATATATATATATATATATATATATATATATATATATATATATATATATATACATATATATATATATACATATATATATATGTATGTATATATATATATACATACATATATATATATATATATATATGTATGTATATATATATACATACATATATATATATATATATATATATATATATATATATATATATATATACATATACAGTATATATATATATATATATATATATATATATATATATATATATATATATATATATATATATATATTTATATATATATATATATATATATATATATATATATGTATATATATATATATATATATATATATATCTTTCAACTTTACTATTCCTATTGTACAGCAGGGTTCGGCGTTCAAGTCAAGTTTTTGAATCTACTTCTATTTCTTAGATCTTGACTCTTTAGTCTTACTTCACCCACATCATTCATCACCACATCCATCCATCTGGTTCGCTAAGGGCTGATTCACACCTGACACTCACGCTCACGCTCACGCCCAAGTCACGGTCAAGCTCTCATTCAGCTCATTTTACTGGTGTGTTCACATATGCCGCTCAAGCTCTCCTGAGCTCAGTTTGTTTTGTGTTGGCATTAGTGAACCATGTGTGATTTTTCGGCTCTAGAATTAGCGGGTATAGACATAGCGCTGGATGAGGAAGAGGAAGAAAGATTTTGGGTGCATCCTATGCTAGTGAAGAGTGAAGGAGAATATAACACTTTATATTCCCATCTTATAGATGACGAAGAAAAATTCTTTAATTATTTCCGCATGCCAAAAGGGACATTCGAGTATATTTTGTCCAAAATTGGATCAGATATAATGAAGGAAGACACCTATTTCAGAGAATCGATATCTTCAAGAGAAAGATTGGCTGTATGTTTAAGGTAAAAAACCCACAAAATTAATTAATGAATTTATTATCAAATATAATTATATTCGCAAATGCTATGCAAATATTCTGTCCATCTCTGGACTCAGTATAGGGCTAAATAAAAAATGAACCTTCCTATTTGAACTGAAAATAGAAGTTTGCTTAAAAAGCAAAACAGTTCCATATACTGTAAAAAAGAAATTACAAAAAAAAAAAAAAAAAAAAAAAAAAAAGTCCACAAATTCAAAAAAAGTCGTTCTCGCTCAAGTTTGAGCACGTTCAAAATATCCTTTGCTTTGATCGTGAGCTTGACTGTGACTGTGACTGGAGTTGACCGAAAATGATTGACTGGATGGTTTGAATACTCTGCCTGTTTATCATTAAAGAATATTTGAGCGCGATCTATTGTGTGCACGTGAGTGTGAGTGTGAGTGTCAGGTGTGAATCAGCCCTTGCTTCACACTCCTCCCGGCTCTGGCATATTCTTACCTTTCTTGTTTGGTTCTACCTCTTTTATACTTATTACATGACCACATGAATTCAGAAGAAAATCAACAGCCTTCTCCTTCACCTTATAGCTACCACACTTCCTTTTCTACAGTGATTTTCCAACTATCCATTTCACTCTCCTCATTAAGGTTATTTCCAACAGTTCCTCCTCTTTCGTCACAAGTGCCCAAATTCCTGTCCTATATAATAGTATGGGCATGCTAACTATCTTATTTTAAGCCTTAATAGTTTTTTCCTGTCTAAAACAACTCGATGTTAGAATCAAGTTTGACTATTTTGGCTGGTTAAACTCCCCATTAATAATAATAATAATAATAATAATAATAATAATAATAATAATAAAATACAAACTCCAGTTACAACTCCATTCCCACGCTGCTTCTTTCACTCGCTGCCACATTGCTTTCTCTGTACCTTCATCCTCTTATCATTGATCCCAAGTAGTTTTAGCACTGTGCCATCTTCCACTTGAATTTTTACTTTGTCATGTCCTTCGTATTCTTCAATTCAGCTGTCAAAGTTTCTATGATGATAAAGGAACAAGAATGGAGTCTAGTTTCTGACTGAGACCAAGCTCCACAGGGAATACTCAGTCTTTTCTTATGTTGTCTATAAAGTAGTTCTTGCCTCCTCATACCATACCAACTTTTATAGCATTCTTCTCCTCAAACAGCTATAGAAAAACTTTCTTAGTACCCCGTCATTTGCCTTTTTCAAGATCTACAAAACACATGTAAAGTTTCCTATTTCATTCCAGATACATTTCTTGGACTTGTCTTACTACAAAGGTAACATACACTGTACTCTTATCGTCCAGATACTTTAGCTGTTGTTCATGTATCTCTTATCAACGCTCCTAACCTTCCTTCTACTTTCTGATTTTTGCTACTGGTCCTGCTGAAGGAACTTTTTCCAATTCTCCATATGTATTATTAGTTTTAATATTTGTGAAA
>NC_090725.1:193908138-193910638 GCF_036898095.1 Palaemon carinicauda
AGTAAGTATTTCCATAAGTTTTGTATGGGATTTTGGCTTTGATCTTCATATAATTCTTTTTCGAAAAGCACACCGTTTGTAATCAACTTTGATAAGTTTAGGTCAGAGGAAACGATAAAGCTTCAAAGCTTCTACGTATTTTACCATGTCATTAAAAGGTTCACTCAGAAAATCTCTGGGTTCTCAGTGCTCTATTTCCACGCATGCATTTTGTCATTCTGTGAAAGAGAGTTATAAAGAAATCAAATATCAGCCTAATGATAAGTGTGACGGGCCGAGAGAGTCTGTGACTAAGAAGGCGGGAGGAAAGCAACTGAGTAACTTTATTACAGAACACCAGATTATATATACATCAAGTCCGGGCAAGAAGGACATAAAACATAACAGGCAATTTCATGTTCAACCGACAACCGTTTCTGTTAACAGTTACCGGTAAGAAAAACAGACATGTTTATTCAGGTCCCTGTCAGAGCGAAGGGAGAGCGAAGATACAAAGGATAACATATACAAAAAAAAAAAAAAATGTTACTATGTACGATCGTGTGACACACGGTTGGTACTTTACTTACTTTGATGGATGCTTTCCCGGTCCCATACAGCAGGGGAACCCCACTCTCTACAGGACATAAGGGTAAATAAACATAGAGGTCAAATATGAAAATTCTACGAAATTATTATTATTATTATTATTATTATTATTATTAGCGAATGTTTCATTATAGTAATAAATGTATGAATATTTCAATTCGGTTATTGAAAAGATTTGGAAAACTTTTTTTTTCGAAGCCAGTATTAGATTTCATATTTGAATCCATTTAGCTCTCAACAATGCAAGAGAATAGAAAAATCATAAAAATGATCAGCGAGATAAAGTAACTCGGGAGGGGTGAAGGTCTCCCTATAGGAAGAATTTTTTTTAAAGCTAAAAGTACACGAATTCAATCAGTTTGTACTAATAAATCTTAGCAAACTCAACATGTAGAAGGAAGTCTATTTGAAGATCTCCCACCATCACCAATCTGCAGCCGCCTAGCATTATGGGGAAGAGTTGCCGAACCCCAGACATTAATAAGGACATGTCTGAGGCATTTGTCCTGCAGTGGAATAGAAACGGCTGCATTTGTTGCTCTCTCTCTCTCTCTCTCTCTCTCTCTCTCTCTCTCTCTCTCTCTCTCTCTCTCTCTCTCTCTCTCTATATATATATATATATATATATATATATATATATATATATATATATATATATATATGTATATATACATACTTGGGACGGCAGAATATGAATC
This sequence comes from Palaemon carinicauda, assembly GCF_036898095.1. Lineage (NCBI taxonomy): Eukaryota > Metazoa > Arthropoda > Malacostraca > Decapoda > Palaemonidae > Palaemon > Palaemon carinicauda. The sequence goes on from NC_090725.1 coordinate 193,909,425, forward strand.
CCCAGGACACGAGACCGAAATTAAAAGGATAAGCATGGGATGGAGAGCTTTTGGGAAACAAAATGATATGAAAAGTAAAATGACTCTTTCTCTAAAAGCAAAAGTGTTTAATCAGAAGGTCTAACCAATTTCAACTTTTTCACCAGAAACTTGGAGCCTTACTTAAGCCCTGGAACATAAACTAATTACAATTCCACGAGCAATGGAAAAAATAATGAGGGGAATAACACTAAGAAACAGAAAAAGAGCAACATGGATACGAGAGCAAACTAAACTACAGGATATTGTAGCAATATTCAAGAAAAAGAAGTAGACATGGCCAAGCCATATAATGGGAATGTCAGATAATAGATGGACATAAAGAAAAAAAAAGCAGAGTGGGTCCCTGGAGATTGCAAAAGAAGCAGGAGGAGGAACAATAGATAATGGATTGACGAACCAAGAAAGATTGGACTGGCATAGAAAAACCATAAACAGACGCACAGAAGTAGAAGGAAATTTATATATATATATATATATATATATATATATATATATATATATATATATATATATATATGTGCTATATATATATATATATATATATGTGTGTGTGTGAGTATATATATATATATATATATATATATATACTTATATATATATATATATATATATATATATATATATATATATATATATATATATATATATATATATATGGTGTATTTCACTTATGTAATTCTCATGGTTTTTACATGCTAACTGTTTCAACTCTTATGTTTATCTTCCTGACCATCATAGTCTCGTATTCCTCTTAATGCAAAGTACATCGGTTAAGCCCAGTACACACTGAATTATGATGTGCTCAGTATTGAATGGATGCGTTGAAATACGACTTTTTCAAAACGAAACCACACCACCAACGTGTTGATAGGCCGGTCCGATTTCTGTTTTCAGTGCTTACTGCTCAGTGTTGCGTCAGTGTTCAAAGTGGAAAGGCGTAAGCAGAGGTCTCTAGCGCCAATGGCTAAAGCCCCGTACACACCATGATTCATGATGCACCCAGTGTTTTATGGATGCCTTGGAAAACGACTTTTTCAACACGAAACCACACCACCAACGTGTTGATGGGCCGGCCCGATTTCTGATGTGTTGCTCAGTGGTAAGTCAGCGTTCAATGAGGGCGGATGTTCGCCCAGATCAACTCTAGCACTAATGGCTAATTGCTACCTCCC
>NC_090725.1:193915638-193950638 GCF_036898095.1 Palaemon carinicauda
TGATGAAGTGAGGTCCACAGGTTCCCAGAGCCAAGCATGTACTAGTACCGGGAAGGGCAAGGGCAAGGGGAAGCGGTCCAGGCCACCAACAACACAGACAGCCACCACAGCCCCCGACACCGGGGTGACCTAGAGCGACCTCAGTGATGTAGTGAAACAGGTGTGAATCCCAATGTCTATATGCAGATCGTAATCCAGTTTGATCTATTGCTTTTGACATGGCAAGTGCAATATGTTGCATTGAAATGCTATACTAAATTGTTACAATGTTTGTATGTATCAGATTCTCTCCAAAGCAGATTCCTTGAGGTCCTCTCACTCGTACACCGGCCAACACAATATCGTACATGATTTTGTGTGCCTTCTGGAAGGCCACATGCAGGCCATCCCGGATTAATCCTGGCATGAATTCCAGATAGACTGCCTCAACCTTGTACACCGCTTCAGGCAGCGGCGTCAGCTCTTCCAGCAGCCACATCAACAACCTCACATGGCCTGGCTAGGCCCACAGCAGCAGCAACCTTGGCAGCCCCCTCAGCAGCAGCAGTTCTGGCATCAACCTCAACCAGCCTCCTCGCAGGCACCGCCATTGCAGCAGCAGCAGCAGCAACCGCAACCTTCAGCCAGTCAGCTATCACCTCTAACATGGATGCCGCCCCAGTCACCACAGTCTTCAGGCTAGACCTCTTGGCCCCGTACCAAGGAGTGGCAACCAGGGATGCCACCTGCACCGTCAGCCACCCTTGTCCAGACTCCTTCTCCAACACCTTCAGGACACTGTGACACTACTCAGTTTCCCGGCCCTGACCCCGGGATCTGTCGACAGCAGCCTAGAGGGCATTTCACCCTCAAACCTCTTCACCTCCAAGGAACTCAACACACCACCAGTCCAACGGGTATCCCCTCGCAGCGGAACCAGAACCAGCAAGGACACTGAGTGAGAGACTTTAGGTGAGAGACTTTTGGGAGTCAGATCCATTGAGACACTTTTAGATATTTGTAAATAGTTGGAGTGTGATACTTGTACATACTTGTTGTTTGCTGTTTTCATGTTAATAAATTGTTATCTTATTTCAAAACACTTGTTTTTCTATTTAACCTTAAAATAAAGTTAAAGAAAAACGAAAACAAAACGAAACAAGAGAAAAATAAACGAAAAAGAAATGAAAAAGAAACCGAAAAATAAAGGGCAACAAAAAAACAAGCGAAAAATAAACGTTTCTTTTATTTAAAAAATGGAACAACTGTGGATGCAGCTCATGCAGCTACTACCATTCTGTCTTGCCATTCAGCAGGGGACATGTCTTAATGTGACAGGTAGTCTCGCTGATCCTTTGCATCCTTCTGGGTATGATGGCCGGATAGAAGCAGCAGCCCCTGCAGGTGTCGGTCAGTCCTCCATCCACCAGGGATCAGATCATGTGTGTCCAGATCTTCACGGTCCACTTCAGAAATTGCGTGTGGGTGTCTGATGAGAATAATGTTGTGCAGGACACATGCGCACATGGTGATCAAGTTGGACACAGAATTCCGAAGGCATTTTCCACGACACATCGGGCACAAGACAACCTGTAGCTGTATGTGTGTTCTCGTAGGACCTGTGACCGATGGGAGAATGGATTCATCATCCAGGTTTGGAGAGCAAAGGCGTCATCCCCTACGAAGTGATAGGGCACTGGCTGGTCATCATTAGGGAGTGGTTCTGGTTGAGGCACTCCAGCTCTGTTCTCTTCTACAGCATCATGCAGGGAACAGTTACTCTATGTTCCTTCATCCAACGCACCACCCTCTGCCCCAACATCCTCATAGAGGAATTTGTAGGTAGCATCTGCCACTGCTGTCAGTACAATGCTGTGGAAGACCTAGTAGTTGTAGAAGTAAGAGCCAGCATTAGAAGGCTTCTTCATGTCCTAACTCGTGCTTTCTGGTCAACCATTCCCTGACCCACACTTTCCTTTGTGTCTTTTTTTGAGGTGGGGTTGCCTTTTCCTGCTCTTCTGCTTCTTGCAGCCTTTTCTGCTGCTCTTCAACAATGGCTAGAGCAGCTGCCAGGTATAGGCATCTTCTCTTCTCTGCAATGATTGTGTCTCTGGCATTAAGCATGTTGTCTCTTCCACAGCCAATCCAAAAATGACCAGAGATTTGGGGCGGCCCCGTTTTTATATGGTAGCCCGACACCGTTTGTATTGCGCAAACTCCTCATGCCAATGCAAACACTGAAGGGCACTAACTCGTCGTGAACTCATCGTGAACTATGTGTGAACTAGCCGTGAACAGTGCGGGAGCCTCCCAGTTCGTGCCCAAAAATGGCACGACTTGCTACGACAAATTCGTGGCTAAAAGTCGTGCAAGTGTCAGACTGGCATATGTGTTTGTGTGTGCATATAAATGTGTATAGAGTTAAATGCAATGTTTCCAAATGTGGGTTTGACAGTGTTTTGGTGCGATGTTGGTAGTCGCCATTTCTATGGGTGTTTAGAAATAAATATTACCAACGACATCCTATATTCCTTGCCCTCCCATTTAAATATTGATCAGTGTCACCGTGGCTGGACTTAGCATTAGAGGAACAATTTTTAGTGCCGTCTGTTACAAAATGATATGTCGATATATCTCGTTATTTGCTACATTGAAGAGCTAAACTGTATCTTCAAGTTGTATTGAATATAGATGCAAAAAAAAAAAAAAAAAAAATGTGCTCATTGTCAACCATTTGCTTCACATATTATGTTGTATTTACAGAGATCACTGGATGGATTCTGATAAATATTTATTTACAAAGGATGTTTTCCTTTTCAATATATGAAAATTAATTTATATTTTCTAAATCACTCTCTGTCTCTAATCAGTGGAATATTTCAATTTATAAGAAACTCTAGTGAAAATGGCTAACCGTTTTGAGACATGTTTTACTAAACGACGGTTGTCAAAAATCGCGTCTGAGATGACTATTTTTATGCCTCGCCCCAGAGTGGTTCTTTGGCATATTTTCTTTTTATTCCGATGTTTGCTTGTGGTAAATAGATGGACCAAATTACTAGTAGTCTCTCTCTCTCTCTCTCTCTCTCTCTCTCTCTCTCTCTCTCTCTCTCTCTCTCTCTCTCTCTCTCTCTCTCTCTCGAATGATTATGGCCACTACACTAGTATTTGTATATATTTGACCGCTTAAATATCCTCAGTTAACATGAACGAATTTTTTAAAAATATGATTATAATTTTCATCAAATCGTAAATGTTATTCTAATCAAGCTATGTTCGTTTGATAATACATTACCAGAACAAAGCATATAATTATTATCATCTGCAACGAATATAATGATATGCATATTAATAAGTGCGTACATTAAGTATGAAAATCAAGGAAGACCATTGAACTTAACTACGTATGGAAGCAATGCATCATGATCAATCAGTCATTGCATCTAAGGCGATTAGCTAATGGGGATTTATTGTTGTCTTTAACAGCAACTATAAGCGAGAGGAGAATTTATAGAATAATTTTCCATGACTATCAATACCCTTATCACAAAGGATTTAACGAAAAATATTTAGAATTCTGTTGAACGTTTATTAAATTTATATTGCGTCCGAGATGACGATGTTTTTTTTACTTAATTCTGTATCAAAATGTATATGTATATATATATATATATATATATATATATATATATATATATATATATATATAATATATATATATTATATACAGTATATATATATTATTTATACAGTATATATATATATATATATATATATATATATATATATATATATATATATATATATATATATATATATATATATATATATATATATATACTGTATATATATATATATATATATATATATATATATATATATATATATATATATATATATATATATATATATACATATATACTGTATATATATATATATATATATATATATATATATATATATATATATACTGTTTATATACTTAATACAGGATCTTTAGCATTTGAGTCTAATGAAAGATTGAAAAAAGCAAATCAGACAATGACTAGGTTAAGTAAAATTGGGAAATCAAATCGGATGGAATTACATATAAAATGAGGTTATGTATCAGTTTAGTGAGATCGGTGATACTGTATGGACACGAGTCGTTGTATGATAATGAAACAATATCCAACAACTTTTGTAAATTTAAGAAGAAAGCCATGAGAAGAATATTTGGAGTTGAATGGCAGGACAGGATTAGAAATGAGACGATAAGAGAGATTACCCGAGTGACATATGTGGATGAGATAATTTTGAGGGATAGATGGGGATAGTTTGGGCATGCTCTTTGCACTCCACAAGAGAGATTAGTTCACCAAACTTTCAAGTGGCCTCCACAAAGCACTAGAAGAGTTGGACAGCCCAGGCCTACATGGCTGAGGATTATGAAACGAGAAGTAGGTGGTGAGGATAACCGTAAATTATGAACTTAAAATGCACTAGTGAATTAATAATAGCTAGCCCTTCCTTGTCTATTACTGCATACTTACTTTCGGAAGTTCTCAATTTTCGAGAATAGAAAGCTATCGGGAAAAATTGTTTATCATATTGCTGAAGCAATACCCCTCCTACTCCTAAGTCTGAGGCGTCTGTTGCAATGAAGAATTCCTTACCGAAGTCAGAAAATTTTAAGATAGGAGAACTACACAGTTCATCTTTCAAAGTATTAAACGCCTGTTGATGTTGCTCAGACCATATGAAATCTACGCCCTTCTTCGTAAGATCAGTTAAAGGAGCGGCTATTATTGAATAGTTGCGTAGAAAACGGCTGTAATATCCACTACAACCCAGAAATAGCTGTATTCCCTTGACATTAGTAGGTTATGGGAAAATTACGTATAGCCGACACCTTATCATGGACTACTTTAAGACCTTGGCTTGACACCATGAAACCCAAATATATTAATTCTGTTTTGAAAAACTCACACTTACTAATCTTTACCCTTAAATTATGTTGTTTTAATCTCTGTAGTACTAGTTTTAACTTACGTAGATGTTCTTCTAAAGTGTTGGAAAAGATTAAAAGATCATCCATATAGGCATGCAATATATCCCCTAACAAGTCTCCAAACACTATGTTAATCATTCTTGTAAATGTTATAGGAGCACAACGTAAACCAAAAGGCATCCGTAAAAATTCATAATGTCCCCTGGCTGTGCTGAAGGCTGTGTATGGGATACTATCTTCTTCTAATGATATCTGGTGAAAGCCTTTAAGTAAGTCTAAACTGGTAAAATATTTATTCTGACCTAACAAAGACAAAATATCGTCAGTACATGGCACTGGGAATCGATCAGGGATCGTTTCCTCGTTTAGACGACGAAAGTCGACGCAGATACGCCATGTTCGATCTTTTTTTTCGGTACAACTATTAAAGGAAAATTATAAGGGCTGTTTGATTTCCTAATGACTCCTTCTTCTAGCATTTTACCTACTTCATCATTTATTTCATTCTGGAATTTCATAGGGAGTCTGTACGAGGGTACATAGATAATTTTCTGCTTGTCCTTAACCTTATTTGATGCTCGATCACATCTGTTTTTCCTAAGAATCCATCTGTAGTGGAAAAAACATCATGATATTTAGTTAAAAGTTCAAAAATTTTCTGCTGAATTTCTTCGTCTTGAATGTCTTTATTGATTTTATTTTTAATAGATCGCAAAAGGGATTCATCCGCAACTGATTGAGAGTGATTGATTTCAGCAACGGTAAGAATACGATGTTTATAAACTTCTACATCCAAGATATGTTGATTTTTGTGAATTACTAAAGTGTTATTTAAATGATTACAGACTTCAATATTACATTGTTGATGTGAGCCTACTGTATAAATAGCTTGTGTGACAGACAATCCGTTAGTTTTCAAAGTATCGGAAAGGATTAATATTTCAGATCCCGGTAATGTTTTCTTTATTTGCACTATTAAATTCGAAGGTACGTTTGGTTCGATAGATTGCGTGCAAGATGATATTACGGGTGAACGAGAATTCTGCTGGGTCGCATATATTATTTCTTTATTAGTGAGACAAGTTATTGGTTCTTCAACGTATGTTACGGTTACATTTGTCGTCTCCTTTTTATCCAAAACTGATTTTAAGGTATTAGAAGACTTATAGAATTTCCCTTTGATGTACACGCCGTGCTTGGCAGGGGCTAATATAATGTTTTGATTTCCCATAGATGGGTATCCTATAATTACAGCTGGATACATATTAATGTTTTTTACAACAACAAGTGTATCGGCAAACGTGCGTTTACCGACTTTGAACTGAACATGAGTTATGCCTATGACATTTAATTCATTATTTCCTATACCCGAAAGTCTAATTCCGGATTTTTCAATCGGAAAGTTCGAAAACAACAAATGATGTGTCTTCAAATCCATGATATTACGTGGACTACCAGAGTCAAAAAATAACGTAAAGGATTTGTGTTCTAAATTTACAGCATATAAGGTTGGCCGTAACTCATTTTGGCTTATTATTGTATGAATTCGTTGCAAATCTACGGGAGCATGCACAGTTTTACTTAATTCGGCCGTGTGTTTCATAGGAAAATCTATTGTCTCACAATTATCTGATAAAACATTAAATTGATTATTCAATACTATTGATGTTGACATGAATGACCTTGACCCAACATCACTCTCTTCCCCTCTAGAGTTAACTATGTGGTATTTGCTTTGCTCTGCACATTCTGAAAATTAGTCTGACCTTGCGAGGTCTGGTTTGACGACCCAGGCTCAGCGATATTCGAAGAAGTGTTTGTTTGTTTTGGACTCTGAACTGCATTGACATTTTGTTGTTTCTTATTGTTAAAATGAGGATTTTTCTTTTTATTTCCATATGGAACTGACTGTGGAATTGACTTTGTATTTCTGGGATTCTGTTGTGTCTTACGCGAGTAACATTGGCTATATGAATGTGATGCACTGTTGTGAATCGAGCAGAATTTCGTTCTGCAGTCCGCGCTTAAGTGACCTTGACGTTTGCAATTATAACACGTCATTCCCGCTACTTGACTGCTAACTACGTTCACTGTTTGTGGCTTTGTTTCATTCTTTGCAAAAACTTAGAGTTAACACGGGATCGAGATCTGGACACTTGGACATGTGTTTCTTTATCTGTTTATAGACATCCAATTCCGTACTTGCAGGCGTTAACTTCTTATCAAAACACCGCACTAAAGCTTCAGGCAACATAAGTGTCATGCAAGTTAAATACATTAATCGTAAAAAATCTTTCACGGAGATGTTATCTCTAGTAACCCAAGTGGAATTACCTAAAATGTCCTGATATTCATTAAGCCTATCAGCTATGAGAGCTGCTCTCTCAATAACATTAAGCCGATTCATAGTGGCTTGATTAAGTGTATTTCGTAACGTTAATACTACATCCAAGGCTTCCTCACCCCCATAGACCGCGCGTAACCTAACTTTGAAATCATCCCAGGTAACTGCTTCTTGAAATGAAACACCTCTTAAATACGCACTCGCATCCCCCTTAGAAAAATCTATAAAACTTTTAGCTTCTTGTAATTGTACAAAAGGGTCTACGATTTGTTTGGCATTTAAATGGGCATCGACGGATGAAATCCATGACTCCACATTTTGTGGCAAGAACCCGTTGACCCGACCCTGAAAAGGAAGGATTGCTGACCTGGCATTTACAAGTGTCACAATTGGAGGAGGATTAGTCTGGCCTACGCCACTAGGTCCAGGGGTAGGGCTCACAGGGGGAGTCATGACTGCTGTATTTCTTTTCCTATCTCTTCGACCCCTTGCAATTCTATCAAAATATCTATATGAGTACAGACGTCCACTGCGTAAACGCATATGTATAACAAAATCCCCCAAACAATGTTACTAATCCCAAAACATTTCCCGAGAATTTCTGAAAGAAAAAGGAATTAGCACAAAGAGAGAAAAATTCTAGATGAGAATTCGGAGTTGAACACAGTTTCCTTTAATGAACGGAAACAAAAGATTAGCAATTCACTCACCCCAGTAATAATCGACTAACAACTCGTGATAACTACACTTCACTGCCTAGACTGGAATGAATTCAAAAATTTGTACTTAGCTTATATATGGGTCTGTGTGATGTCGACACATCCTCTCTCTCTCTCTTGATGTTTTGTTAGCGATGTATCGTTCGAGTTTCTTGTTGAATGTAGTGCTTCCTGGGTATGTTTTGCAAACGTTGAACGCCAGTCCTTGGGTTTCCTAGGATGTTGATTGAAGATCCAGTTCATCGGTTTGTATTCATAACATTCATTAATGTTAAATATTTCGATGGACTATATTACTTAGCCAAAATTGTAGATTCATGTAGATAATGTTGAGTTCTTGAAGATCTTTCTCTGGTTTTACAGCTTTTATTTTGAAGTCTTGAAGATCTTTCTCTGGTTTTACAGCTTTTATTTTGAAGTCTTGAAGATCTTTCTCTAATTCTTAGAGTTTAACCGCTGCCACCATTTATTAGTGTGCTACTTTTATAAGCACACATTGAGTATGTGTTGTTTAAGATGTGAAAAGCTGGATAACGAAGTACATCTTATTAGCTTTAAAAGTATTTATTTGTTAAAAACAACAGAGTTAAACATCTCCATCACTGGAGGGAGCTGGTTTGGTCAGATGACCAATTCTGGTGAAGTATAGATATGAACTGACTAAATTATCGATATCACAGATTTCGTAGGCTTAGTTGACATAGCAGTCTTGTCACAATCTCGGAAGACACCTGCATCCGGTGACGTCACAAACTTTCACACGCTGATGCATTGGTGTTGACGTTTAAGAAAAATGTTACATTGTTGAGGCTGCATTGTGCGTCCTGTTTATGATTTGAATGACTACAGCAAGTCCCACGGCTAGCATCTTCATCCAAAATGACATATTACGTCATGTGTTTTAAACATGTAATATTAACTATTACACATGCTCCTTGGCCTTTACGAAAACCAAATTGCAAAGTAAGGAAGAGATGATTACCTCCTGCAAACCTATTAAGGCGTTTTGCCAAAAGACATTCAAAAACTCTGGATAATATGGGTGTTATGGAAAGTGGACGGTAATCAGTTGGACTTTATCTACCACAAATACATTTACGTAATGGAGTAACATTTCCGATTGTCCAACAAGTGCTAAAAGCTCCTCTTCTTGCTAACTTGCGCGCATTAACAAATAACTTTGGTGCTAATAAATCTGCTGTCTTTATAAAAAACAAAGGAAAAATACCATTTTAGTCTACATCTCCATAAGCATCAAGGTCCATCAAGAGAGCTTAAATTTCACGAAATCGAAATGTTAAATTAGATTGTCTTGCCCCTGGAAAACAGGAATTAGGAAGATCAAGTTTCTCATTACTTGGCTTATTGTCAAACATATCAACTAAAATGGTTGCCTTTTCCTTTGTACAGTGAATAACAGAGCTATCTGGTTTAAATAAAGGAGGAACTGTTGCGTCTACACCAAAGAGTGCAGATTTAAGGGTAGCCCACCACTTATGTTCCCGAGTTGTACCAGAAAGGGGTTCTTTTATGGTTGAATTTTATTCCTTTTCAGTTGACACATGAAATCTCTGGGCAAAAATTCTAAGCTAAGTATAGTTATTCCAAGTCAAATCTGATCTTTTACCCTTCAAAAGATGATAGGCCTCCTGTTTCTCCAAATAAGCACGTCTTCAATCATCATTGAATCAGGGTTTAGTCTTTTACTCGGTATCTTTGCACACGAGAAGGGATACGAACATCAATTATGTTGACTAGATTCTCATTCAAATGAACAAGGGGATCAACACTAATATACATTTTTTACATATTAAAGCCCAAATGATCCCTTAAAGTGCCATTCCAGTCAGCTTGAGATTTTATACAAATTTGCATGAGTATGATGCATGAAGGACAGGCTGTTCAGGCTTCACTATTAATGGAATCAGATGTCCCAACTGGAGAACAAACCTTATTTGTTATAACACCAGGCGAGTCGGTGAATACAAGGTCCAAGAAGGTACCAGATCTGTGAGTAGCTTCACTTATGATTTGCTCACAGCCTGATTCAGAGGTAAATTCCAAGGCTCTTAAGCCATGCCAATCAGAAGGAGAAACAGAATTTAACCACTCCGTATGGTGAGCATTGAAATTACCAATAAAAACAATAGAGGGTTTTCTATCATCTTATATCTTAGACATAAGAAAACGGTCGAATATAGAATCATCCATGTCAGTATTCCGGTACATCGAATAAATAGAAGTTGTTATGCCTGTCACAAACTATAATTACCTGAATCTCATGACATCCACATTCACATATAGGCTATATATATATATATACATATATATATATATATATATATATATATATATATATATATATTTGAAAGAAACATAAATATATATAGATATTTTTATAAGAATATGCAGTATATTTATATATCTTTCAATATATATATATATATATATATATATATATATATATATATATATATATACATACATATATATATATATATATATATATATATATATATATATATATATATATATATATATATATATATATATATATATATATATATATATATATATATATATATATATATATATATATATATATACATATATATATGTATATATATATATATATATATATATATATACATATATATATATATATATATATATATATATATATATATATATATATATATATATATATATATATATATATATGTGTGTGTGTGTGTGTGTCAGGCTCGGGGTGAAGATAACAGGTTCATCTTTAAATTTATATCAGAAGCAGGTCTTCTTAATGCCATTTAACTTCTATAACATATTTACTTTTCTGGTTTTAATTTGATATTCTTTTAATCTTTATTATAAACGATATCGGCGTCAATGACCTTCGATGTCTGGATGCCAGAGAATTTCAAATCATTCATTCATTCATTACTCGTCATTTTATCACACGACATTTCATCACCCGCCAAATTACCACTCATCACTTATCCACTCGTTTTTTCATCACAAACATATTTCAACATTTGAAAGTTAACACCTCGAGAATTGATAATTGCTTATTTTGTTATACGACACTTAGTCAAATATTCACTCTATTATAACCAATATACAATTCTGGAAACGTTTTCACTTACACACACACACAAAATTACAAACAGCCGAATATTACTCATTGTGCATAATGGAAGACAAGTGAGATTTTCGAAAAACCATTAAAGGCAATGACACTTGGTACTTAAAAACATTTTGATACTACAAACATAAAGACTATTCAATGCTTTGGCAATGCAGAGTACAGTATACCTTCGAAAGAAAAGTGTACATCATTCATTTCTACACAGAAGATTCCCATTTTCCAAATGGAAATAACATTGAAGAAGTGGTAGAGATGAAAAATTTTATAACTGGAATAGGTGTAATACCCTTAGCAGTTATAAGAAGTCATATTCAAAATTTATCTAGAAAAACTGTTTGAGATGGCCAAAGAGACAAAGTCTTCAGCGTACCCTACAACAAATTACAGATAATTCCTATGCCTGGTTGTTCAAAAAAGTCCATAGTTTTTAGAGCCAAGATAATCTGACGCTTGATCAAATGTCGTAGAATGATGTTTCGGGTGATTAAATGACGAATGATGAAATATCACCTAATCATATATATATATATATATATATATATATATATATATATATATATATATATATGTGTGTGTGTATATATATATATATATATATATATAAATATATATGAATATATATATATATATATATATATATATATGTATATATATATATATATATATATATATATATATATATATATATATATATATATATATATATATGTATATATATATATATATATATATATATATATATATATATATATATATATATATATATATATATATATATATATATATATATATATGGTAAATTTCAGTGTATCCTTCTTAACTTGAGTTGTGAATTAGGTATTTTGGAAAATGTGTTGGAGTTTATGATAATGACATGTTGTCGACTGGAAGGCGAAAGACGTGTATAAAGAGGAATTTATCACCACTTTAGAAGTTGAAAACTTTGACAAAAAACATTAACAATCCTGTCATGTGTTGAATATGGCAAATATTCTTCTGAAAATGGAAAGGCTTGGTGTTGATGCTGTAAAAAGTTTCAAAAGGTATAATTCATATACTCACTTTCTCTTTCATCCGTAGTAGACTGTTTAAACAGGAATCTTAATGCATGTCTTAGCAGCAGCCCGTCAAGCTGTTCCTAATGGCAACTAAACGTGTCATTAGGGAAATGAAGAGAGAGAGAGAGAGAGAGAGAGAGAGAGAGAGAGAGAGAGAGAGAGAGAGAGAGAGAGAGAGATTATATTCCTATTTTAGAATTCTTAAAATGAAAGAATAACACGTCTTCATTGCTTTTGTGTTCTTTAGAAGCAATCATGCATGATCAAATGACAACCAAATTTCGTGGAAATGGTTCATCTCATCAGTACTGAGTAAAATTTCTTCACTTGTAAACTTTATTAAAGACAGTTTAATGGCAGTGTTATTATTATTATTTGCTTATGTTAAAATTTTCAATAATGATATTATTATAATCATCATCATTATCGATGTGGACTATTGATAATTTTTCAGTAATTGACGAATACATGAGCAAACCTGGCAATGTTTGAAGTTACTGGCATTCTAAGGCAATTTACACGTCCCGGAATGTCGCGCTGCATCTGCATTAACATAAGGTAGCAATAACAGTTGGAAACAAGTGACGGCGCAAGTGACCAATGGGACCGTTACAATCTAGTGCTGGATATCAAAGCCGTAAAGTCCAATCTAACATTCGACAGTGATGACCCCATCGATAAGGTCAACGACGGCAGGGCTTGTTGTAAGGCATGGATCTCTAATATGCTCTAGCCTTGGCCATTCCCATTACCATATATCAAGGAAAGATGTCATCTTACTCGCAATGGGTGACGTCTGTGCCAGATGGAGGACGCTCCTCCTAGAATAGTGGTGGGGCCATTCTTACTCTGCATTTTTTTTTTTTTTTCAATTTTAAGGTTCTAGTTGAGAATGATTAATTATTGTAGAAGTAATTGGAAATTTACTAGGAAGTAAATTTCCATGATTTTTGTTTTATTATCTGAAACAAATTATTTTTAATAAAGATATTAAAATCTGACAGTTGTGTTTGTATTTTGCCTTTATGTGATTTAGTTTTGCTTCCTTTACCTATTAGATATGGTTTTAGGAGTGCGTTAGTTACGGGTCATGAACTGATTGATAAGGATGAAAAACATTTCTTTAGCTCTATGGATACTTCTTACAACCCAAAGCAGTTGTAATGTTAAATGACTAAGATCTAACAGTTGTATTTTTAGATTTAGCCTTGTTATGGAATGCACTTCTTATTCGTTTCTCTGTTATTGTAAAAAATGTATGTCCATTATATTGAATATGAATATATAAAATGAAGAATATTGAATGTAAAAATATTATCAACTAAAAAAAGAGTTAAATCTTTCGCAATGTCATAAAGTTAAGATAAAGATACTTCTGATCTCGTAAGATTACCTACATTATAGATTATTGGTTCTGGTAGAGCTTGTTGTTCATCAAGTGTCCCTTTCTCATTTTTATTCAAAGAAGGACTAAGGAACTCAACATCAAGTTATGAGAGCTGTTATGAATGTAGGATTCATTCAACAAAGTAGAGCGACAATGCAAGTGACCATTATGTCATACCGGTACACCTATCTCGGCGAATTCTGTTCTTATTTAAGAGCAAATATTATTTAAAATTTCCTTAGACTTTTCTTCAAAATAACAGACTTAGTGAAAAACTTCTTGAATTATATATACGGTATATATATATATATATATATATATATATATATATATATATATATATATAATATATACATATAAAATATATATATATTATATATATATATATATATATTTATATATATATATATATATATATATATATATATATATATATATAAAATATATATATTTATATGTATATATATACACACACACACACACACACATATATATATATATATATATATATATATATATATATATATATATATATATATATATATATCTGTGTGTGTGTGTGTCTGTGTGTGTATGTGTGTGTTTTTCTGTGTGTATGGGTTTATGAGTGTTTTTCTGTGTGTGTATATATTTACAAAGATAATATTAGACCGAATAGAAAGACAGCTAGACTTTAATCAAGAAAAAGAGCAGGAAGGCTGTAAAAGTGGGTATTTCATGAAATTAATCAGCTAATGGAAAAATCATCATGACAAATAACTATGTAGAGAATTTATCGACTATGAAATATTTTTCGATTCTGTCAAAACCTCAGCAGTAATGGAAGTCCTTCAAAAACAAGGACTAGAATAATCTTATGTTACAGCACTTGGATATATCTATGTAGATAGTTGGTTGGTCAGGGCACCAGCCACCCGTTGAGATACTACCCCTGGAAAGTTATGGGGTCCTTTGACTGACCTGACAGTGCTAAATTGGATCCTTCTCTCTGGTTGTGGTTCATTTTCCCGTTGCCTACACATACACCGAATAGTCAAGCCTATTCTTCTCCGTCCTCATACACCTGATTTTACCAAACAATTCTTCTTCACCCAAGGGGTTAACTACTGCACTGTAATTGTTCAGTGGCTACTTTCCTCTTGGTAAGGGTAGAAGAGACTCTTAAGCCATGGTAAGCAGCTCTTCTAGGAGAAGGACACTCCAAAATCAAACCATTGTCCTCTAGTCTAGGGGAGTGTCATAGCCTCTGTACCATGTTCTTCCACTGTCATGGATTAGAGTTTTCTTGCTTGAGGGTGCGCTCGGACACACTTTTCTATCTTTTTTCTCTTTCCCTTTTTTTGTTAAAGTTTTTTGTAGTTGATACAGGAAATATTTTTTTTTATATTGTTATTGTTCTTGAAATATTTTATTATTCCTTTCTTCCGTTCCTCACCGGGCTGTTTTCCCTGTTGGAGCCCTTGGGCTTGTAGCATCCTGCTTTTGCAACAAGGGTTGTAGTTTAGCGAGTAATAATGATAATAATAATAATAATAATAATTATAATAATATCTATACAGGAAGTATAGCAATCCTAAAACTACATAAAGATAGTGAGAAAATTCCGATTGAGAAAGGAGTTAGACATCCCTTCTAGAATATTCTCAGCATGCCAAAAGGAAGTTTTAAAGAATTTAGATTGGGAAAATGTAGGAATTAATGTTAATTTGGAATACCTTAACAACTTGGGATTTGCAGATGACATAGTTGTATTTAATGAATCATCGGAGGAATTATAAAAGATAATAGAAGATTTGAATAGAAAAAGCAGAAATGTAGGACTTGAAATTAGTATGAGTATAAATAAGATAAGATTCAATGAAAATGCAGAGAGACAACAAATAAGAATTATGGGTGAGTTTCTAGAGATTGGTAATACTCGCTTAGGACAGACTTTTAGTGTTTCCCAGGTTATGAGACCGAAATTAAAAGAAGGATAAGCCTGAGAGAGAAAGCATTTGGTAAACAAAGGGAGGTTATGATAAATTAAGTACCACTTTCTCTAGAAAAAATAAAAAGTATTTAATGAGATGGTCCTGCCAGTATTAACTTATGCATCAGAAACTTGGAGTCTTACCAAAGCCTTAGAACTTAAGCTAGTTACAACTTGAATATCTTTGGGAATAATAATGATGGGAACAACACTAGGAGACAAAAATAGTAATATGGATACGAGAGCAAATTAAAGTAGAGAAAAAGTAAGAAAAGAGAAATGCACATGGGCAGGACATATAATAAGTATGACAGACAATAGATGAATATAAGAATAGGTCCCAAGAGCTTGTAAGAGAAGCAGGGGAAGGAAGAGAAGACGATGGATCGACCTACTAAGAAGGTTTGCGGGTGTGGACTGGCACAGAAAGATCATAAGCACACGCAAGGAAGTACATGTCCGAGGACTTTGTTCTGCAGTGGACTAGTACCGGCTACACGCTCTCCCCAAGAGAGATTAGTTCCCCAAACGTTCAGCTAGGCTTCACAAGGCACTAGAAGAGTTGGAAGGTCCAGCCCTACTTGACTGAGAGCTATGAAGCGTGAAGTAGGAGGGGATGAATGAAGAAGTAATAATTAAAAGCTCTAGATAGAGACGACTGGTGAAATCTGACTGAGGCCCTTTGTGTCAAGAGAAGTAGAGTGAGATGATATATATATATATATATATATATATATATATATATATATATATATATATATATATATATATATATATATATATATATATATATATAATATATATATATATATATATATATATATATATATATATATATATATATATATATATATATATATATATCAAATAAGCCATATATATTTTTGATACATTAATGTCTGGATTCTCTTAACGACCTCGGGATCAGAGCCCCAGGCGAAATCACACAAAGACAAGAGCTTGTGTCCGGCCGGGAATCGAACCCTGGTCGGCAAGCTTGTATAGACAGTGACTAAACCACTTGGCCAAGTGGTTTAGTCGCTGTCTATACAAGCTTGCCGACCAGGGTTCGATTCCCGGCCGGACACAAGCTCTTGTCTTTGTGTGATTTCGCCTGGGGCTCTGATCCCGAGGTCGTTAAGAGAATCCAGACATTAATGTATCAAAAATATATATGGCTTATTTGAATATGAAAAACACGTCTAAATGTACAAAATTTATCATATATATATATATATATATATATATATATATATATATATATATATATATATATATATATATTACTAATAAAATCCTTTTAAGCTGTATTATATACAGCGCACTTTGCCTACACATACACCGAATAGTCTGGCCTATTCTTTACATGTTCTGTGTTCATACACCTGACAACACAGATTACCAAACAATTCCTCTTCACCCAATTGGGTACTGCACTATTATTGTTCAGATTTGGAGTACATAGTAATGGTTTTAATTGTAGAGGTGCACTTCCTCTGACCGCTTCCATATTTACTGCCGAACTGTATGGCATATTAACCGCTATTGAGAAAATAGCATTGGAGAAGGAGGGTAATTTTACAATTTTTAGTGATGCAAGGAGTGTCCTTCAAGGTATGGAAGTTTTTAATTCTAATAACCCTTTAATTTTAAAGATTTTAGAATGGCTTTTCATTATTGGACGGAGAGGTATAACAGTTCAATTTTGTTGGGTTCCAGCACATGTAGGTGTGTCTGGGAATGAGAAGGCAGATTCACTGGCTAAGGAGGCTGCATCCGAGTTGCTGCCAAGAAGGTATCCCATTCCCTGTAATGATTTCTTACCTGACATCAAGAAATTGGTTTGCAATAAATGGCAACAGCAATGGGATAGTCAAGATGGCAATAAAATGCGAGAGATAGCAAATGACATATCTCCTTGGAGGTATAATATGATGCCCCGAAAATGGGAGACGTCTCTTTGTCGTCTCCGTATTGGTCACACTCGGTTGACACACGAGTTTCTGCTGAAGGGCCAACACCAACCGTATTGTGACGACTGTTTAGTACCTCTAACAGTAAGGCATTTGTTGACCGAATGCCCCAATTATAACAACTTAAGGAATAGATATTTGTTTGAGGCTCGAGGTGAGGGTGGCAGGTTCATCCTTGCCAAGATTCTTAGAAATGATGTGTCCTACCATGCAAGTGGCATTTTTAGATTTATTTCAGAAGCAGGTCTTCTGAAAAATATTTACCTTTTATGACATTCAACTTTTATGATTTTAATTGAATACTCTTTCATTTTTTATTTTATTTTATTTTTTATTTTTGTATACATAAATTAAATGTTACCGGCGTCAATGACCTCAGATGTCAGGTTGCCTGAAAACTTTAAATCAATCAATCAATCCTCTAGGTAAGGGTAGAAGAGACTCTTTAGCCATGGTAAGCAGCTCATCTAGGAGAAGGACACTCCAAAATCCAATCATCGTTCTCTAGTCTTGGGCAGTGCCATAGCCTCTGTACCATGATCTACCACTATCTTGGGTTAGATTTCTCCTCCTTGAGGGTATACTCGGCACACTGTTCTATCATATTTCTCTTCCTCTTGTTTTGTTAATTTTTTGTAGCTTATATAGGAGATATTTATTTTAATGTTGTTACTGTTCTTAAAATATTTTATTTTTCCTTGTTTTTTTTCCTCACTGGGCTATTTGCATTGTTGGAGCCCCTGGGCTTATTACATCCTGCTTTTCCAACTAATAATAATAATAATAATAATAATAATAATAATAATAATAATAATAATATCAAAGTATTAAATTGCCAACTTTTGAGTGCGTGAATTCCATTAGCAATTAAAGGTACATGATTTGTTTCTTACTTTTGAATAGCTGAGGTAATGAATTTTATATTTCTTGAAAAAAAAAGTCTTCTGTGTCGATGATGATATATTTACGTTAAAGACTGAGATTGATTAAAAATAAACTTTTTGTTAAAGATTACTCTGTGGTGTGGTTAAAGGGAAAAGGCTTTTCCGTGTCAGTCTAACTATTACCCATCATATAATCTAATTTCAACAAAAATATGGATTGTATGGAGAACGCAACATCCTCCCAAAGTTTCCTCATCCAAATCAGGAGCCCTCACAAAATATTAGTTAAGATTTAGAAAAAAAAAAAAAAATAACGCTATCTGTCTTTGTGTTATCCTTCTAGAAAGCAGACAAAGAAAATGACAATGAAACAAATGATTACCCCCCCCCCAAAAAAAAAAAAAACGAAAACAAATAAAACTTTCATATCAAAGGCCCTGAAATGGTACTTTTTATGTCAATGCTGCTTTGGAAAGGGAATCATTCCTTTGCTTCAAGACTAGAACAAAGTATTCAATAAAGAATTCTCTCCCAAAAATGATGAAATTTCTTGTATGTAATTTTATGTCAATCCTTTGCCGTAGGGTTTCGGGAGTAATTTCATTCCAGGCTAATATTTTCAGATGTTTATCGAATAATATTCAAGAACTTTTATTACGAATCAAATAAATTGTACCAAAAATGAAATATTTTAACTCTTTGATGTTGAATTATTGTCTCAGCCCTTTTGAGGGAATTTAGTTTAGTGGGATTTTGTTTACAGTCTTTGAATTACTATAAAAACATCAATTTCAATCTTGTTTTATGATTGAAGGAGCATCAAACGGATAAAAAGTAAAACTTACACATGTATACGAATATTTGACTTTTAATAGGGAGTGGACATATTAATGTTGACGGGTTTTGAATACGCTTGATTTATTGTAGAAGGTACCAAATTAAAGTGGAAAAGCTAGTATCGAATTTAATAGAAACTTATAGATTAAATCGCAGAACAGGATTAGAAGTGAAACTGTAAGAGAGATTACGGAAGAGCCATGTGTGGATGAGATCATGGTGAGGGTTAGATGGAAATGGTTTGGGCATGTACTTCGCACCCCCCCCCCCAAGCGAGATTAGTGCACCAAACGTTTAACGGGGCTCCAGAAGGCACTAGAAGAGTCGGAAGAACCCAGTCCTACATGGCTGAAGACTATGAAGCGCGAAGTAGATTATGAATGGATAAGTATTGATTTAAAAGTTCAAGATAGAGATGACTGGCGAAATCTAACTGAGGCCCCTTGCGTTGCTAGGTGAAGGAGGAGATGATGATGATGATATACATACATACATATATATATATATATATATATATATATATATATATATATATATATATATATATATAAATTATACTGTATATGTATATTAGTGGGCCCTAGCCGTCAAAAATGACGTCTAAATATTTAGATAGATATGCACGCATGCGTATACATACCCCCAGATTCAAGCCATCTGTGTTGCCATGTAAAATTTTCCGAGGAATTCAATGGAAGTGATCCTGAATCTGTAAGTACTCCAACCACTTTAAAACCCAAATATATGCGATTCTATGTAAAAACTAAAACAGTATTATCATGTAAAAATTTCCTAGAAAGGCAATAGAAGTGATCTGAAATATCTGTACCAACCGTGTGTCACACAATTGTACATAATTCCTTTTGTATATATTATGCTTGTATCTTCGCTCTTCCCTTGCACTAAAAAGAACCAGAATAAACATGTCTGCGTGTCGCCTATGTAACATTGTCATTTTCTCGAACATGTAATTTCCTGTTGCCTTGAGGTTTTGTATATAAAGGAGAGTGTTCCATAATAAATTAACTCAGTTGCTCTCACACTGCCTTTCAGTTCACAACCTTTCTCTCGGCACCGTCACATATCCAAGAGCCCGTTAAGAGAACTGAGGGGGCGGTCGGGATGCGGGCAGAACCCTCACCTGCTTAATTCACATATATTCAGTTTTTATGGAATTGAAACCATATGTATAGAAAAACAGATTAGAAAGTTTTCCAAAACTTCAGCGTCTTTCAGCTATATTAGGAGGCCAAAAAGGGACAGAAATCCCACTTCAAATTTAAAGAGCCCAAAGAAGGGATGGCTAAAGAACATACATAATCAAAAGTGTATTCTTATATAAAAAAGGAAAATAATTAAGACGAATTACATCTAGCCATGAAGCAGAAGACGAAGAGCTAAAGAATTTAAGAAGTGAAAATAAGGCAAGAAGAACGGCATCTTACTCTTAAGCAGAAGATGAGGAAAAGGTAATTTAAGGATAGAAAATAATTGAAGAAGAATGTCATCTAGCCTTTAAGCAGATGAAGACCAACGGAATTATAGAACGGAAAATAGGTAAAAAAGAATTACATCCAGCCATGAAGCAGAAGACGATGAGCAAAGGAATTTAAGAAGAAGAAGGGAAAACATGTAGCTGTGAAGGAGAAGATGAAGAGCAAAGAAATTTAAAGAGGAAAAATAATGAAATATGGACAGCTTCTAGCCGTCAAGCAGAATGCTAAGAGCAAAAGAATTTTAAAAGGTGAAATGGTGGAAAAAGAGTGACATTACGGCATGAAGCAGAAGAGGAAGACAAATTAATAGAATGAGGGAAAATCGTGTAAGAAGAATGTCAACCAGCGTGAAGCAGATGAAGAGCGAAGGATTTTCTGGAGGGAAAATAATGCAAGAAGAATGCCATCAAGCGTGAAGAGCAAAGGAATTTCAGGAGGGAAAATAATGCAAGAAGAATGCCATCAAGCGTGAAGCAGAAGAGGACGAGCAAAGCAAATTAAGTAGGGAAAATAATGCAACAAGAATGGCATAAAGTCGTAAAGCAGAATACAGAGACCAAAATCATTTAAGAAGGGAAAATAATGCAAGAATAATAGCATCTAGCCATGAAACAGAAGACCAAGAACAAAAGAAATTGGGAAGGGATAATAATACAAGGAGTTAAAGAGCAACGGATTTTAATAAGTAAAAATAATGCAAGAAGAATGACATCTAGCTTCAGAGCAGAAGACGAGAAGTAAAGGAATTTAAGAAGGGAAAATAGTGCAAGAAGAATGGCATGTAGCTGTGAAGAAGGTGACAAAGAGCAAAGTAATTTAAGGAGGGAAAATAATGCAAGATGAATGGCATCAAGCCGGGAAGCAGGAGATGAAGGGCAAAGAAATTTAAAGGGGAAAATAATGCAAGGAGAATGGCATTCAGCTGTGAAGAGAATATGAAGAGCGTAGGAATTTAATCAGGGAACATAATGCAAGAAGATTGGCATCTAGCTGTGAAGCAGAAGAATAACAAAGGAATTCAGGAAGAGAAAATAATGCAAGAATAATGGCATCTACCCGTGAAGGAGAAGAAGAGCAAAGGATAAAAGGATATGTCTCGATACTACATGAATATATCTTCAATGCTTTTGCTTATGAACGCAAATAAAAGAGAGAGAGAGAGAGAGAGAGAGAGAGAGAGAGAGAGAGAGAGAGAGAGAGAGAGAGAGAGAGAGAGAGATAATTTTATTGTGATGTAAGAAAATAATATATATGCAGTTTTATCGGTGCAAGTATCAAAGATGTACTGATGCAAATATGTCATAATTGGAGAATGTTGAAGCATAGAATTACTTGTTATATCGCTGCTCTTATATATATATATATATATATATATATATATATATATATATATATATATATATATATATACATATATATATATATATATATATATATATATATATATGTATATATATATGTATATATATATATATACATATATATATATATATATATATATATATATATATATATATATATATATATATCATACATACTGTATATGTTAGGAATGCTCTTAACTCTTATTTTTAATTCATATTTTATTTTATTTAGCTCTTGCATGGAGTTTAGTTATCCTTCTCCGTTTTCTGGTTTACTAGTAGACCGGGAGCCAGCAGTGGTTTGGGTAGCTGAAAAGCGAACCAATTTTCTTAGTCATAGTGATGTTGTATGTACATCACTGTTTATGAAAACTGAAGTCTGCCGGGGATCTGGTGGTGGGTGTGGCCCTCAGCGGCATGAAAGTGATATGGAAAATTGACCTAGATCAGCTGGAAAGTGAACCACATGATAATGGTGTTGAAATGTCCCTTATACCTTCAGGAACTGGGAATTGGTACTGACAGACTTTTTGTGTGGTGGCGTGACCCTGGCAGACTTACGTAACTGTCACGTCAAAATTGACCTAGATCAGCTGAAAAGCGAACCGAATGAAACTTGTTGCAAAATCATCTTACCACCCCAGGTATAGTGAATGACCACTGACAGACAGTTTCTGTGGTGAGGTACCCCTGACACACATGCCCAAATGACCAGACCCCATAAGTGACCTAGATCAGCTGAAAAGCGAACCAAATGAAACTTCTTGTAAAATTATCAGTACCACCCCAGGTATAGTGAATGACCACTGACAGACAGTTTCTGTGCTGGGGCACTCTTGACAGACATGCCCAAATGACCAGACCCCATAAGTGACCTAGATCAGCTGAAAAGTGAACCAAATGAAACTTGTAAAATTATCAGTACCATTCCAGGTATAGTGAATGACCACTGACAGACAGTTTCTGTGGTGGGGTACCCCTGACACACACATGCCCAAATGACCAGACCCCATAAGTGACCTAGATCAGCTGAAAAGCGAACCAAATGAAACTTGTTGTAAAATCATCAGTACCACTACAGGTATAGTGAATGATCACTGACAGACAGTTTCTGTGGTGGGGTACCCCTGACACACATGCCCAAATGACCAGACCCCGTAAGTGACCTAGATCAGCTGAAAAGCGAACCAAATGAAACTTGTTGTAAAATTATCAGTACCACCCCAGGTATAGTGATTGACAATCAATCTTTCAATGTGCTTTACAACATTAAATTTGTTTCAGGTTCAAAGTAACTGAAGAAATGGACCAAGACAAATCTCCTTCCCAGGTGGAAGATCTATTGGAAATTTTCACAGAGGAGCTATCTCAAACTGGATATGATAATAAATGTACATCACCAAGAATAAACGGGAAGGTAATGAAAATTTCAACTTCTAATTGTTTTAGTGGTGTTTTCAGATTGTTTTAGAACAAACATTTGTTATTGTATGAAGCACTAATGGTATTAAGAAGTTTGTTATTTGTGGAAGTTTTGTTTCTAGGGTAATGAAAATGGTGCGGTGGCCTCCATCTGTTTCATCTGCAAAACGTTAACTGAAGAGGATAAACAGTTGAAGAGAATTGAGAGAACAGGACCCTCCTTGAAAAATGCAGCATCCATTCGTTCTATCTTGATGAGTGACAAATATGAAGAAGTCACTATAAGGATTATAAGCTCTGACTTTTGTGGTGAAATGTACCATCCCTCCTGCCACCGAAGATACACTGCTGTGAAGAAACCGGAAAAGAGTTGGGTCCATCAAAGAGAGATACAAGGTCAAGCAGTGTCTTGCCAAAGACTGAGAGACATGGCATCTTAAAGAGAGAGTGTATCTTCTGTGGGAAGGAGAGGAAAAAGAAACGGGGAAAAGAGGAACCGCATACATTAATTGCAACAAAAGGTGGCTGTGATACACTATTGGAGTGGGCCCATAGATCCACAAATGACCATTTCAAAAGTTTGATCATGGGCAATATTGATCTTATTGCCAAAGAGGGTAAATACCACAAGTCGTGCAGATGGCATTTCATGCATGAGACAGAAGTGGCAGAAACAAATTGTGCAACACCTCATGATATCCATAAAAGGGCATTCAAATCCCTGTGTGGTTTCATCACAGAACAAATTATCCAAAATGAAAAGTCTCTGATGGTGACATCATTGTTGAATAAGTAAAAAGCTGAATACACAAGTAATGGAGGTGATCCCCAAGATGTTGACGCATACACAACACAAAATCTGATAAGGAAAGTTCAAGATAAATTTGGTGACCAAGTCCGAGTGAAGCTTGCTGACAATAGAAGGGGAAATTTCATCCATGCCGCATAACTCACTGAAGAACAGGCATGAGTACATCTGTATGACAACACAAAGGAACATGAGGAAAATGAAAAACTTATATGGGCGGCCCTCCATCTTCGTTCCCAGATCATGCAGTTGCCAAAATTCAAAGTGCCTGATCCAGCCACAGTGCAAAATTTGAAAGAAAGTGCACCGGATATACCAAAGCAACTGGAGCTGTTTTTTAGAAGCCTCTTAGGTGGCCTTACACCAAACTTACAAGGGCCTCAAAATGGGGCAATTGACCGAAGGGCCACATCGATGGCATCTGATGCTGTGTTCAATGCTACGCAACCGGGTGGGCGGCAACAAAAGAAACTGAGAAGTATCTCCTCGGAACATTGCAGAAGGGGCAGGTAGCAAGACAACAATTCGAAAGAGAGTGGCACAAGGACTCGGCAAGAATTCTGAAGTCAGTAAAAAGGTTAAGGGTGAAAAAAGGGACGACTCTTGCTACAGAAACTGCAAAGAGGGTTGAAAGTCTGAGGGACTTTTTCATAAGAATCATCATTGTTGTGGCCGAAAATAACAACTTCGATCTCAGGCACGTTCTCAGGTACCCAATCACGTCATATCCTCTTTCCCTGGCACATGCTGATGGAGCACTCTTGAAGAGCCGGAAGCATACATTACTGAATAGGCTGGAAGAGTTCCAGAAAGACACACCAATCCCAACAGAGGTACATCAAGGTATTTGTGTTCGGATATATGATGGAGGCCTGCTTATTCATTCTGTCTTGTCAGTTATGAATGTTGGAACATCGTATGAAGTTATTGCCTGAACCATCCTATCTACAGTATGCACTGGTGGAGGGGATGAAATCCATGTCTGCCTTGATAAGTACGTCGAAAATTCAGTCAAGGACAGTGAGAGAAAATTGCGAGGTGCAGAAGATTCTGTTTACACAATCACTGGACCTAACCAGACAATGAGACATAAAGGAGCAAAACTTTTCAATAATGGAATGTTAAAAAACGAACTTGGAAAATTTCTGCTAAAGGAATGGGGGGGGGGGGGGGTGGAAATCACTAGTGGAACATCCTAAATAGAAAAACACTGTATGCCTCTTATGGCGGTGAATGTTTCCAATATACGCCAAATGCCTTCCAGGAGATCTCAGTGACCAACCCATCTCACCTCCAGGCCAACCACGAGGAGGCAGATACCCTTATTGCATTCCACCTGGAAAATACCTCAGGAAGCAAGGTCCTTGTACGAGCATCCGATGCAGATGTTCTCATTATACTTATTGGTATACTTGGAAATCAAGACCCAGAAGTGAGGTCCTCCAAAAATGTCTTTATGGACTGTGGCAACGGAAACAGCAGACGATACATTAATGTCACCAATATTGTAGAGGTCCTTGAGGAGCAAAAATCAGGACTCCCAAAAGCACTGCCGGGTAACCACGCATTCACTGGATGTGACTTCACATCAGCCTTTTACAGGTAGGATTTTGTTCCACCTTTAACTGACAGATTGAGTTGGCATACTCATTGTACAGCAAAGATTTAAAATCATGACAAAATGAAGTTAATTAGTTTGAAGAGGTAGTCATGTCGTTGTTACCAACATGATTCATATTCCCCTTCAGGAAAGGCAAAGTCAAACCTCTGGAAATACTTGAGAAGGACCCAACTGAAAACTTTCTCCAGTTGTTCTCCAACATGGGTGAAGTTGACGGTGAAGTTGACATAGACGTGGCATCCGAGTTTGTTTGCAAGATGTATGGCCAAAACAAAGAACGTGATGTAGATGAAGCAAACTTATAGAAAAATTATGCAGATGTCAGGCACAGTAGATAAGGTATATATGTATCAAGTGTGTTGGGTTTTCAGGATGTAACATGTCTCCCTTGAATTGACTTAAGAGAGTAACAATGTATTCATATTGTAACCTCCAATGCACATTCTGTGATATTTCTTTCTGTCTTCTATTCTAGGGTCTTAACCCACATTTATTTTGACACGAAAAGCATTCTGAGTGTATTACTCAATTATTTCAATCTAATTTAACTTCAGAACATTTTCTTTTGAAGTATTTTGTCATATGATTCCACATTCCTTTTAGGAAAACCCACTTCTTCATATCAAAAAGGTTGACTGCGCATTGTTGCCCCCAACACGTCGGACACTTAAGAAAAAACTACTGAGGGAACACTACGTGACAGTTTTGTGGAGTCATGCTAACACAAATCACCTGATCAAGGCCTATGCGCCATTGATTATGGTTGGGCAGTAGATGGTGACTTGCAACCAACCTGGTTTGACGGACCAGTTGTTCCTGATTCTTTATTTGCTAATGACAGTGACAAAGATCAGGAAATTCTTAGTCAATCAGAGGAAACAGTGATGGAAACAGATAACCTTGATGAACTGAGTGACTATGACCAGTGTGAGGATGAGCCATGGAGTGAGGACTCAGATTCTGATACTGAAGAGATGGATTAGTATATTTAATAGTTGGTCCTCCATTGACACAATGCATTTAATGCAAGGTTATAGCATGTGCACAAAACATTTAACGATGTAATATATATGACCAGCCGCATTTATCCCTCTTTTTTTACTCTTATTTCTCAGCATCCACAATGATGTGAAAGGAATTATTATGGATTATATTTTCATTCAATCTGATCAATTCTATTGTGCATGTACGATATTAGATATTAAATATTAGATATTAGATATATGTTTAAGGAAATGCACTTAATCCATTGTAACTGTTCGATGATAGGCACTTATTATCAGGATGGCGTTATTTACTTTGGTGTCTTTCAGAAAACATAATTTTAATTTTGTTTATATTTACTTCTTCAATATTTTTTATGCATTACATTGTCAGGGATATAGATGTTCTATGGGAAACAATGTTCACTTCAACATTGGCCAGTGATAAATATACATGATAATTTTATATGTTCGTTTCATTCTATTTCATCTGTTTCGCTTACAAGCTAATCTAGCTTAACCCCTTCTGGACTTTGATGTAGTAACCAGTGTTACAAAGCATCATTACATCTTGGCCCTGAAGGAATTAATTATGGGGTCAGGTCATTTAGGCATGTCTGTCAGGGGTACCCCACCACAGAAACTGTCAGTGGTCATTCACTATACCTGTAGTGGTACTGATAATTTTACAAGTTTCATTTGGTTCGTTTTTCAGCTGATCTAGGTCACTTATGGGGTCTGGTCATTTTGGCATGTGTGTGTCAGGGGTACCCCACCACAGAAACTGTCTGTCAGTGGTCATTCACTATACCTGTAGTGGTACTGATAATTTTACAACAAGTTTCATTTGGTTCACTTTTCAGCTGATCTAGGTCACTTTGGGGTCTGGTCATTTGGGCATGTGTGTCAGGGGTACCCCACCACAGAAACTGTCTGTCAGTGGTCATTCACTATACCTGGAATGGTACTGATAATTTTACAACAAGTTTCATTTGGTTCGCTTTTCAGCTGATCTAGGTCACTTATGGGGTCTGGTCATTTGGGCATGTGTGTCAGGGGTACCCCACCACAGAAACTGTCTGTCAGTGGTCATTCACTATACCTGGGGTGATACTGATGATTTTGCAACAAGTTTCATTCGGTTCGCTTTTCAGCTGATCTAGGTCAATTTTGACATGGCAGTTACGTAAGTCTGTCAGGGTCACGCCACCACACAAAAAGTCTGTCAGTACCAATTCCCAGTTCCTGAAGGTATAAGGGACATTTCAACACCATTATCAAGTGGTTCACTTTCCAGCTGATCAAGGTCAATTTTTCCATATCACTTTCATGCCGCTGAGGGCCACACCCACCACCAGATCCCCGGCAGACTTCAGTTTTCATAAACAGTGATGTACATACAACTTCACTATAACTAAGAAAATTGGTTCGCTTTTCAGCTACCCAAACCACTGCGGGCTCCTGCTCTATAGCGCTAAGTTTATGAATTACCCTCATCGTTTTCTATACTACCTATGGAGATTACAGGTAGACTTTGGTAGTGATTTGGTATTTATGGTAAATGGTTCTTTACAGTAGTTGCTTAAGTAATGCATTTCTAGATGAATTCCTTCCTCTGGTGTTGGTTCACGGCTGGATCAACCATTAAGCAAAATAAGTACGTGCTTAGGGTATCAAGGGAAGGGAGGCACCACAGATTCATCATTCACGCAGAATCAGAATTAAAGAACTTCCCTGAAACATGTTCAGTTAGGTGGTGCACAAAACGAAAACTAGCAAAATTTAATTAAGAGAAGTCTTGGGTTTAGTGGCCAATACTTCAAAGCTGACTTAATTCTTCCTCTATATGAATTCCACAATATGATATACCGATTATGGGTAAAAAAAAAAAAGTGTCATCAGAAGTGGGCACAAATGCTATAAATTCCACTTTAATTACTTCACAGTCAAGATGTGACGAGGGGCCTTTGACTGGTTCATGTAGCACATGTGCTGAAATAGTAATAAACATCACTATTGTTGAAATAATAGCAGAAAATGACAATTTAGTGAACCATGGTGATGATGGTGAAAGTAATATGTATACAAAAGAGGGAGAAAATCCGAATATAGCAAAGGGTCCAGGGGATGTGGCTTGATTCCACTATTGATGATGTGGCCATTGAACCATTTGACAAGTCTAATCGGGATTTCAGTAGTGAAATATCAGTAATGTATTGTTCACAGAAACTTTTTGTTGGGCCAAAGGTCAATGGGGAGAGAGAGAGAGAGAGAGAGAGAGAGAGAGAGAGAGAGAGAGAGAGAGAGAGAGAGAGAGAGAGAGAGAGAGAGTTAATGTATTTACCGTCAAAAAGATCAGTTTATCGTTTTGTTACAAGTGAAGGGTTCATTGACTGGTAAAATACTACTTTAACTAACAGCCGTGAAAAATCACTATTCACAGAGACTCTCTGCTAACGTACTTAACTCGCAGACAATGTGCAGGTTTGGGACAGCAGTTGGCGAAACAAATTCAGGGAGAGTGTGATTACTGGGAACATGTCTTGAGGCGTGTCATAGTTGTTATTCCTATATTAGATGAATGTGGCGTGACTTTGCCAGGAACAGGAGAAAAGTTTGGATCACTGCAATTGGAAACATTTTAGGGGTGCTTGAACTCATTAGCTGGTTGATCCATTTTTAGCCCGCGATATTTCGAAATATTGAAAAGCTGGAAAAGGAAAATGTTCTAGTTATTTTTGTTTGTCAGTTGATTCAACACCAGATGTATCACATATCAATCAGTTAAGTTTTTTATTTCGGTTCTATAGAGAGGGACAGTCTATTGAACGCTTTTTAACTTCTATGGAATTGGAAAGCCATACCGGTGAGAATATTGCAAATCAGGTGTTGCAGTAATTGAGTGAAATTTGTAAATTAGACTTTTCAAAATGTAGAAGCCAGTCTTATGACAAGCCTGCTAACATGACTGGGCGTTATAAAGGGATACAACGTGTTTTGAAGTTAATAAGTTTGCTATATATGTGCCCTTGTGCAGCTCATTCATTAAATCAGATAGGTTAAAGTTCTCTTGACTGTTATCCAAAGACAGTTAATTTCTTTTCTACAGTACAATTACTCTATATCTTTTTTTCAGCCTCAACCAGGCAGTGGAATATTACTAAAAGTTGTATTGGAAATGAAAATGTCTTGAAATCCCTCTCTGATAACAGATGGGAGGCATATTTTGTGAAAACGACAGCAATTTTGAATGCTTTCCGTAAAATTGTAGAAGTATTAGAGTATACAGTGGAAGACCAGTAACAAAAAGGATATGCTAGAAGAGAAGAAAATAATATTGCAGATAAAATGCAACAGCTAGAATTCGTTTTCATGTCATATTTTTGGAATGAGATTTTTCAGAATTTTCACAGAGCAAGTCAAGATCTGCAAAATGAGGATGTAAGCTGAAAAACACGTGACCGGCTGTGTATTCCATGAAATGAATTTGAACGCTATGAAACAACTGCAAAGGAATTTCTACCTGATGTTACTAACTAGACAACTACAACTCGAAAACTTATCAGAAACAAAGTTCCCAATGATAGAGATGCATCAGGTGTATATTTGAATACCAAAGATTTATTTTGTATCACCACATTTTATACAATTTTTGACATACTTAAAACTCGGATAAAAAGGGAGATATATAAAGAGAAATGGCAGAAAATATTTATAATCTATGTAATGCATCATTACCACATAATGTCACTTCA
Source organism: Palaemon carinicauda (assembly GCF_036898095.1). NCBI lineage: Eukaryota > Metazoa > Arthropoda > Malacostraca > Decapoda > Palaemonidae > Palaemon > Palaemon carinicauda. The sequence continues at coordinate 193,946,376 of NC_090725.1, forward strand.
TCTGTTAACGCTGAAATGTACAGTATTCTTAGCATTATCTAAAGCTTACGGTTGATTATCCAGATAATTTCAACAATAATTTCTCAGCTGAACGTCATAAATTCAGTGAAACAAAAAATGTAGCAACAAAATTCAGTAATGCTAAACTTTATAAAATACTTGAAGATAACATCAAATATGCCTTTCCAAATGTAGACATTTTGCTTTTGTATGTTTTTAACATTAATGGTCAGAAATTGTTAATCTGAGCACTAATTTTTTCAATGGAAGCACATTAAAAATCCCACCAGAAAAACTATACAACAAGGCTTGAGTGCCTTATAGAAACATATGAGTTATGTAAGATCAGTTTTGAGGATCTGATCAGACTTTGTAGTTAAAAAAAGCTGGAGGAAACTTTTCTATTTCAAGTGGAAGCATAAAAAAATGATAATTGTTTTCTTTCCTACTGTCAGTTTTATTTTATTTCGATGGGTAAAATTTTGTCTGGTTTATTGTGTTTATATTTTAACTTACACATATATGTATAGGGCACGGAATTTTCAAGTGCTTAGGGCCGCTAAATGGCTTAATCTAGCCTTGTGTTGGTTATAATGTAAGCATTATTGTTTTATGTATATTGTATTTTTACTTCCTTGACCCCAATTAATTCATTGTCTCCCACATACTGCCTTTGCTGAGTTTTCTGTTATTTTAAGTATTCAGTTACTGCATATGCCAGAATACTAGATTTATTCTTATATATATATATATATATATATATATATATATATATATATATATATATATATATATATATATATATATATATATATATATATATATATATATATATATATATATATATCACCTGGAGCCACAAGATACTCATTTTATTCTAAGTAGATACCTTGTATAAAACTCAATTTTTATAAACAAATAAATCAAGGTTATTGTAATCTCAAAATGGCACCCCAGTATACATAGTTCTGAAAAACTATGCTTGTAGATTTTCTGTTGTTCAGGGTGAGGTCAAACGATTTGACTCGAAAGATGTCGCATTCAATTACAAGAGGCTTAACTTGACAGATGTAGAGGTCGTTTACCTGTTGATACTCCCTTCTGGCTCACCCTTGTAAATGTCTTCCCCTGGAGTGGCGTGTACATGCAGAGCAAAAACGGAGCAACTGAAAGTTTCGCATTATCGTAGCTTTGGCGAAAATTAGGAGACTTGGGGGTGAGCTCAAGAAAATTCCCTTTGACCTCAAGATGTAGCCATTGTATGGGTGAGGTCACACATCTACAACTAAGCTCTGCAATTTACTGTGATGCTAGAAAATGACTGTATTTTTCAGTATCGTCATTCTAAAACGAGTCCCCCTCCAATATTTGCAGAATATTGCGGGGGTGTTCCTAGACCTGTCGCTCCCCAGGTTGAGGAGTTGACCCTGGTTTGACCACTTTGTGAAAATTTTAAAATGTTCAAAATTGTGGTGACCTCTACCTAACTACGACTTGGCAACGGGTCCTTTGCCACAATCATAGTATGTACATGTTGTAGTATCTGCCGAGTCTATGGAGTCCGTGATATGGCAACCCAGCACCGAGAACCATGTAACGTTTCCCGATCGCTTAAAGGCAGCGACAGAGAAGCGCTCTACTACAGTTTGCGGCTTGCTCCAATTCGTTCCCTTCACCCCAAGAATAAATGAAATTCTATTAAATCATTATGATTGACTTAAATAGCTTATATATATATATATATATATATATATATATATATATATATATATATATATATATATATATATATATATCAAATAAGCCATATATATTAACACATTTAAGTTTGGATTCTCTTAACAACCTCGGAATCAGATCCCCAAGCGAAATCACTCACCGGCCGGGCTTCGAACCCTGGTCCAGGATACTTGTGTGACATTAACCATACCACTCAGCCACGTGGGATCAGAGACCCTAGGGGAATTAATTTTATGATAATAGCTTCCGGTTGGCCAAGGATTTGAACCCGGACTAAGTCGAACTGGAGAATACAAAGACTCTCTTCTTTACCATTAGAGGGAGGTCACTGTAACCTTAGAAGCCATTATCATAAAGTTAATTCCCTCTTTGGTCTCAGGTTCTGAGGTTAATCGAATTCGATATCAACAGGTATTTATGGCATATATGAATAAATATAAATCAGGAGTATATGTGATAAATTATCATATATATATATATATATATATATATATATATATATATATATATATATATATATATATATATAGGAGAGATATATACATGTATTCATATATATATAAATATATATATATATATATATATATATATATATATATATATATATATATATATATATGTGTGTGTGTGTGTATGTATGTATTTATGTATGTACGTACGTATTTATATACACGCACACGCACACACACACACATATATATATATATATATATATATATATATATATATATATATATATATATATATATATATATATATATATATATATATATATATATATATATATATGTGTGTGTGTGTGTGTGTGTATACATATATATACAGGTTAGATTTTTACTTTAGTTACTTACTCACTGAAATTATCAGCGTTTGCCTAAACAAATTTTGTTATACCACGATAAAGAATGTGTACATGCTATTGCTCGTATTCCTACTCTGTATATATATCCGAAGCTATCTATTTGTGTGCTGAGTGTCTTGCAAATTGCGTTCCTTTTATAGCCCTCTCCTTATGGCCCCGAATTACAGGAGCGAAGTGAATTTGCCGGTATATTCTCATATTATCCGACGAGTGGAGGGTTCCTTCAAGACTTCATGATATCGGGTTATTATATGTCATCGTTATTTCTGTGATATTGAAGTCGACTGGAAATAAGGCTGTTAAGGCAGTCACGTTATGTGCTGGTTGTATTCATGCCCCATAAGCGGAGAGTTTAGTTTGTGTGATAGCAGAAAGGACGTGGAATATGATAGTAAAAACCTTATGCAAGCATGTTTGATGAGGAATCCCCCAACAAATTAATGTAAATCATGGTATTTTCCGTTAATTCTTAGAGTTTCAGTTTAACGGGAATTGTTACGATAACGTCTGATTTAACTATTAAACTTTTTGTTTGGTAATTATGCAAATAACGGTTTATTGCTGCGTAAGGGATTTGCGAGCATTCACCTGTTTTCAGGTAGTAGATTTCATCTTGTCTTTATGACACATATAATCAGTATAGATTATGAATGTACATGTATAAAAGAAATTAATGGACAATTGTGCGCTGAATATGGTTGTATATGAGGCACCTGTTTACACTTAAATTTGAGTTTTAGATTTCAAAAGAGGACAACGCTGTTATATATATATATATATATATATATATATATATATATATATATATATATATATATATATATATGTGTGTGTGTGTGTGTGTGTTTGTATATATACAGAGAGAGAGAGAGAGAGAGGGGGGGGGAGATTTTATTAGAATGCGCTTTAATATTTGATGCATTATGTGTGGGATTGAGAAAGAGAGTTTGTAATCATATTATTTATGCATAAGTCCATAGTTAATATGTAAACATTGATTTTTTGTGGAGGTCCATATCTTTATTCTCATTTGTAATAATTTGTGGCGATCAAAAACAGGGCATTTTTTATCTCATGGTCTAACTACTTTATCTCTGCGTAAGAATATTTGTCTTTACAACTATATCTGAAACCTTTCTGTTGTTTTAAACACTCCTGGTCAAGGTATTTTTTTTCTCGCTTCAACGCCAACATTTCTCGTTTCATGTTAAGGTAATGAACCATTCAAGAGGTCGTAACAGCTTTACAATTTCTGTGAACGTGGTTTTACACCTAATATTTTTTCCATTTCTCATTGCTAGCGAGCTGCTTTTCAGTTTTTACTTGCCTGCTTTTCTTCCCATTTCATGATTCCACCTTCAAATTTTTAGGACTTTCTTGATTTTATTAAGTAGTCAAAGATTCTTGAACTTTGGAGTTAATTTATATCTTTTAAAGTCTACATTCAATTCGAACGCTGTTTTGCTCTGGTTTTCGTATCACTAAGAAGAGACCCTCCTCATTGTCAATTTAAAATCTGGGAACGAATTATAAAAGATTATCTTAATCTGTAAAATACTTATGAAACCTACTTTTTTATCTTCATTTCATCGTTAAACAAATGTGGTATACTTTTTTCACTAGGTTACAACTGGCTGCTTGATTAGAAGAAGGTTATGGTG
>NC_090725.1:193953138-193960638 GCF_036898095.1 Palaemon carinicauda
AAAAATTGCAGACAATTTATAAATTGACTGAAATTCTAATGGATTTTCTTGGCATATTGACTGAAATGAACCCCGGTATGGATATTCGGTCAGTTTACCTACTGAAACTTTGTGTGCTGTTGTCTGGGTAGTTTATTATTGTGCGTGTGTGAAAGACCATTGCTAACACAGAAAGTATGGCATGTTCTGAGGAAGTATTTTTTTGACGAAAAGTAGTTGTTGAAGTAAAACTCGGATTCAAATTCATTACTGCTGCTTAAAATTGAATACTAGAGTCTGATAGAGGAACTCAAAGTAGCATCATCTGCAAAAAAATAAATTGAATCGGCAGTATTACATCCTTGGAAATTATGACGTTCTTTAGTGTGGTGACGTTGAAAAGACGAAATGATAGAAGTCAAGAACCGATTTATTTTGTGCAAATTGATGATAAGTTTGACACAAGAAAACGTTTTCATATTACTTTGGGACAGGGTGTAAGAGGTAAAATAGTCCAGATTTATTAAGATATGCAAATGTTACTCGAGATACTGTAGGACTGTTCAAATCTTGTGTTCATTGTCAAAACAAACGGAAAAGATTTACGACCAATTTTGTCAAATCAGGTGGATGTTGTTGACATGCAGTCTTGTATGAAAGGTAAATATAAGTGGATAATAATGTATCAAGATCACTTAAAAAAGTATTGCTTATTATGCCCCTTAAGTTCCAAAATGGCCGCTGATGATGCATTCCAACAAATGAACATATTGTTCATGTTTAGGCCACCTCAATTTCTTTAAAGCAATAATGGTAGTAAATTTTCGACATTAGTTATAGGGAACTTAAACTTCTTTGGCCGGACTTGTTAATGTTTCATGGTAAACCAAGGCATATTCAGTTTCAAGGATCAGTTGAAGGCCTTAATTGTGATAAAAAACACAAGCTAATTTCATAGGTAATAATGAATGATTAAGTGAGTGGCCCATAAGACTCGAAAGTTTGTGGAGTTTCAAAAGAACATCTGTTACCACTCTTGATTCAAACAATACCCATACAAAGCAATCTTTGGTGTTGAGGCCAGAGTAGGTCTACGCTTAACTAAACTTCCAGAGGAAGTTTTGAAGACAATGGTTACTGATGATGATTTACTTGGATCTTACACTTTTCCCTCGGACTCTAAATTGATTTAGTCTCATTTTGTTGTGACATTTTATTATTTCATTGTTTTATTATCACAATATATTGTCAAGTAGGTAATATTTTCACATTTCATTGTAACGATGATTTTATAAATAAAATTTTCCTCAAGTATAAGGTTTGTTTGCCTGTATCTATCCGATAGTAGTCAATATGCCAAGAAAATCCATTAGAATTTTAGTCAATTTATAAATTGTCTGCAATTTTTAGCTGATTTACAAATTGACTGGGTGAACCAGGCAATTCACACATTGCCTGAAAAGTTCAGTCACTTTACAAATTGCCTGGATTTAGTTATTGACTGTAACATATATATATATATATATATATATATATATATATATGTATACATATATATATATATATATATATATATATATATATATATATATATATATATATATATATATATATATATATATGTATATATATATATATATATATATATATATATATATATATATATATATATATATTATATAATTATCTTATATCATTATTATAGATTAGATATGATTGTTTTTCATGAAAAGGGGTGAGTATGGATACCCCCTTTCGAGTATTATATGTAATAAATATTTAGTGCCATGGAATGCTTTTCTCCTTTTTATTGTATCTATCATTCCTAAAATGTAGTCTTTTCTGTACCCAAGGTAGTGTAATATACTGACGGGTTTTATATAGACTAAAGGAGAATTGCATGTAGTTCTAAACTTTAATTAAACAAAATAACAGACTGAAACATATTCCTTCTATTTCACCGGATGTAGGTTTTAACAGATTTGTTTGATATCACTGGATGTAGGTTTTAACAGATTTTCACGAAAAAGGAAAACATGAAAAACACAAGTTTTTATTTCAAATAAATGAAAAATTCTATATGGCTATCAAACACTTCCAAAAAAAATACCGAGTGCTCTCCATTTTGTTCTCTAAAGTGTAAAAGAATAAGATTTTTGCTTTAATATTTCACTGATGAATGTTCCTTTATCGATTCGAACGATACTGTCCTATGCCAACTTGTATATTTGCAAGTGTCGAGCCCCAGGCCCTTAAGAGACCTGATGACAAGCATTTAACTACTCGAAATACGAGGTACATCATTCATTACCAATGTGGATTTTGTTGAATGTTAACTGCCCAAACCTACAGTCTAATTACATAAATAATTCTTTTCTGATGTAGTTATTCGCTAGTTAAATGAATAGGTGGTAGTGGTAAGGGATATCCGAGGTCTAATATTGTAAGTATAAAAAGGCCATTTCCTGTCACTACAATCTTAATCAGAACCAAATGCGTCGGGGGTGTCAAACTCATTTCCTCCCAAGGGGCACTTTTGAAACATTTAAATTCCTTAATGCCGCAAGAGGTCCAGTACAGTACAATATTTATACAGTATATATATATATATATATATATATATATATATATATATATATATATATGTGTGTGTGTGTGTGTACATATACATATATAAATATGTATATATACATACATACATACATATATATATATATATATATATATATATATATATATATATATATATATACTCAGGAAGATCAGATGGAGTTGGAAAAGGAGTAGGAATGATGATGACACCAAGAGCAGAAAAGGCATTAATCGAGTGGAGAGTTGTAAGTAGTAGATTGTTATTAGCAAAGTTCAAATCATAGCAGTGCAACACGATTAATATAGTTTTCTATTCCCCAAAAAGGATTTCCCTGAAGAAAGGAAAGGTGAATACTATGAAGAACTGCAGGGTGTAATAGATGAGATCCTGGAGAGAGGTATGAAAAATGTGATTGGCGACTTCAATGCTAAGTTGGAAGGAATAATCAAGGGATAGAGAATGTGATGGGTGTCTAGGGTCTTGGCGAAGTTGCAATTGAAAATGGAGCACATTTCATAAGTTCCTGTTCAGCAAACGATCTTGTCATTGGAGGTACTCTTTTTCAACACAAGAACAGCCACATGTATCCATGGACTTCTCCGTGTGGCAATTACAAAAGTCAAATAGATCACATTGCCATTAATAAAGAAAGAAGCAGGACTCTGAGAAATGTAAGAAGCTATGGAGGTGCAGATATTGGTAGTGATCACCAGCTGCTCATTGCCACACTTAAATTAAAACTGAAAGCAACCAACAGAAAAGTAGATAGAATATATATAGGTTTGATACAACTAAATTTTTATAAGCAAAGCACAGAGAAACATTTTCAATTGAATGTAGGAATCGATTTGCAGTCATAGAGAGTTTTAAGAGACAAAAAGCATACAATTAATGAAGAATGGTGTGATATTAAGAACATATATCAGTCAGTTGGTAGTGAAGTCTTGGGACATGCAGTTACAAGGAGAAAGCCATGGATATCCAATGATACTTGGGATACTATAATGAGGAGACAAAAATAGAAATTAATTGTTGAAAGTTTTCGGGGAAGTAATGAAAATTATAAGGTAGAGCATGCTAAGTATTCCAGTATTGATAGTGAGGTTAAAAGAAAAGCTAGTAATGGCTGGAGAGAATATTTAGTAAGTAAAGCAGATAAGGCTGACAAAGCTATGAATTCAGGAAGTGGCTATGGTGTAAGAATTCCTCATGAAATTATTAATGAAATTTCTAAGGGGGCAAAGAAGAAGAAGCATTATCCCATCAAAAAGGGAGATGGATCTGTTATAAGAACTGAAGATAAAGAGAACGTTGGATGGAACATTTTCGCGAGGTTATGAAGAGAAGATATGAAGGGAATAATTTGATTGATATACCTGAATCTGATGAAGACCTTGATTTGCCCATAAATGCATTCAGTGTGTCATCCTCAAAACACTAAAGAGATGCTAAGCCCCTGGATACGATGGAATAACTGCCAGGATGATACCGGTCGAAAATGAAGTTACTCCCAAAGTACTTACAAGATTATTTTGTAGAATATGCCATGAAGAGGCAAAACTTAATGAATGGTAGATAGGAGCGTTGGTGAAAATTGCAAGAAAAGGAGACCTGACTGATTGCAATAATTACAGAGGTATAACACTTACGTTATTTGTTATGAAAAGATCTAGTATGCATATTTTAAAGAGATTGGAGAGAAAGATTGATGAAAAGCTGAGATAAACAAGCAGGATTTAGAAAAGGTAGAAGTTGCACTGACTAAATCTTCATTTTGAGACATGTTGTATATGAAAACGACTTTGATAGTGTACACCGTCCTATTTAATGGAGAGTCCTGCGTTATTATGGAATTCCTCTTCAATATGTAAATTTGATTAAGTCTGTTCATGAGCATAGCAAGTGTAAAGTTAATGTTAATGGGGTCTTCTCAAATGAATTTCCTGTGAACAGTGGAATACTCCAAGGGATGTGTTGTCACCTATGTGGGTTATCCGCTTCATGGATTTTGTAATGCGTAGAACAGTCGGAGATGATGGAGAAGCATTAGACTAGATTGGTAATAGGAATTTAGCAAACCTAGAGTATGCTGATGATGCCTTCCTTGTTAGCAAAACACCACAGGATTTGCAATACTTGCTTACCAGAATGCATGAAATATTACACGAGATTGGGGTGAAGAAAAATAGAAGAAAGACAGAGATGATGAGAATTGTGTATGCAATGGAAGATGAAATATTATTGGAAGGAGAAAAGATTAATGAGGTTGAATCATTCAAGTATTTAGGAACTATGATCTCCAATACAGGGTCTTTTATCAGACAATGGCTAGGTTGAGTAAAATTTGAAAATCAAATCGCCTGAAATTACATATAAAAATCAGACTATATATCAGAATAATTGAATAAAGATAAATTAAGTGATAAATATTTGAGATAAGTGAAAAATCTATATCTTTCGTAGGACCAATGTGTAATCTTACTAAAATTACTTCTGTCCTTTTATCTTGTATCACTCCACAATCTGGTCACAGCTGGAACAAAACTTCTAGAATACAGTGTAATATTGAGCCTTATGATGGAGAAGCCATGACTGTTAAGAATTAACTACATACTTAGTATTATGTACTGGATGGTACAATCTGTGAAGATCTGAATCCAAAGTATAGTCAGAATTATGAAAAATCTTATGCAACATTCTAAAGGAACTAACTGAACGACTGTGACAGAGATTGATATTGACAACTGGAGTAAGAAATCCAATATCCCGCAAATTCTTGTCCAACAAATTAAAATGAAATTCAGCATCCGAAGAGGAGACCGAACAATACTCGGAACAAGGTAATGAATGAATTAAAGCACTTCTTCAGAATAGATGGATCACCGAAAATCTTAAAAGACTTTCTCAAAAAGTAATTTTTCTTGTGCCTTTGAATAAAAAAACAGATCAAATGTGTTTCTCAAAAGTAAATTTGCAACCAGGAATCACACCAAAAATTCTAAAGGAGTCTTTTAAAGTTAAACAGATGCCATCAATACAGAGATGAGAATGTTGAGGAGCCATTGTCCTCGGGCCATATTTTGCACCATGCATTCGGTAACTCCAAACCTACATATATATATATATATATATATATATATATATATATATATATATATATATATATATATATATATATATATATATATATATAAATGAAGATATTGTAAAATTTATGTAACTATTAGTTCTCACATAATGATCTTATTTTATTTTCTCATGTGGTATTTGCACATATCCTGTATATATATATATATATATATATATATATATATATATATATATATATATATATATATATATATATATATATATATATATATATATATACAGGAGATGGAATTGGGGGAAAGAGAGTATCATCATCTGCATATGCAATTCTAGTCCAAATCACATATCATGTGTATTTAGTATGAAAAGTAATGGGCCAAGAACACTACCCTGAGGTAAACCAAATATCACATTCCTAGACTCATGATGGTGCCCATCAACAACAACTCTTTGCAATCAATTACTTAGAAATGAAACAATGATGCCAAGAAGAGACCCCTCCCCCTGCTCCCAACTGTTTTAGTTTGAAAACAAGCGCCTCATAATTAACACAGTCCAAGATAGCACTAAATTCAAGGCCAATCATACGAACTTCCTGAACATAATCAAGCAATATCCAAACAGCATTCAAGCTTGTACGAAAGGCATCACATGCTCCAAGGTCTTTGCAAAAGTCTAATTGCAAACAAGGGAACATATAAATATGTGCAGATACCGATTTAGATGTTTAGCCAAAATATGTTAAAAAAACTATTGATAATATGGGAGTTTTGGAAACTGGGCTATAGCTACAACACAATTTACCGGTTGAGTAACATTGCAAATTCTCCAACAAATACTAAAATAACCCCTTCTTGCTAACTTGCATCAAAATAACTAACAACTTATGACCTAAGAAATTTGTAGTCTATAAAAAAAAAAAAACCAGAATACTATTTGGGTCTACACCTCCAGAAGCATCAAGGTCCATCAAGAGTGTTTTAATTTCATGGGACCACAACCTAAACTAGTTAATTTAGCATCAGGAAAACAGGAGTGAGGAAAATCGAGTTTCTCATTACTCTGCTTACTGTCAAAAATATAATCCAAAAGGGTTGCCTTTTCCTTTGGATAGTAAGCGACAGAGCCATCTGGTTTAAGTAAAGGAGGAACTGTTAAATCTATGCCAAAGAATGTAGATTAAGAGGTAGCCCCCTACTTATATTCCTGGGTTGTATCAGAAAGGGTTTCCTTTATGGTTAAATTGTATTCTTTTTCATTTGAAGTATAAACTCTCTGAGCAACAACTCTTAGCTGAGAATAGTTATTTCAAGTCAAATTTGGTCTAATACCTTTCCAATTATGACAAGCCTCTTGTTTCTCCAAATAAGCACGCCTACAATTATCATTGAACCAGATATTGTCTTTATTATAACGTTGAGTGGGAGGACCTGGTGTAAGTCCTAACGTCGTTATTAATATGGGGCAATGGTCACTGTAATAATGGTTTTCTAGGATGTTCCAATCACTCCTATTAATAAAAATGTTTGCACAAAGAGTTAACTCTATTGCGGAGTATATTTCATGAGTATATGAATAGTAAGTGCTAATATCTTCCTCGTTTAATATACAGAAGTTACGATCATTCACTGTTTGTTCAACCTTGGAACCATTTGTATTTGTATCGACAGTAACAGTTGTTGCCTCTGAGTGGATTGTGGGCATTGAAGTTTTCAAGGATAGGAATAATCTTACTTAACTGGGAATTCTTCGGCTAAATTTTGTAAAATATTGTTGCAAGGGGTATCCCAGTTACATTGGTATGTATATACATTTAGATTGCAGATCGTAATGTATTG
>NC_090725.1:193965638-193995638 GCF_036898095.1 Palaemon carinicauda
ACGAATAGCCACTGCGTAATTGATGGAGAGAGAGAGAGAGAGAGAGAGAGAGAGAGAGAGAGAGAGAGAGAGAGAGAGATTTTCATGCAATTGCTGGGTTATATATTTTCTTATGTTTGTTCTAGTACTTTTTCATGGTCGTTTTAATAAACGAAAATAAGATGCTTTCGTTTTTCTAAGAAGAATTAGTCTTTTGTTTTTCACTTAATTTTTCTTTGAGAAAATGAATGATTTCTTTATTTCAGCATCATTCTTATAAATGTAAATCGTTGTAAGGGTAAGTTTACTACACCAATAAAGTTGCGATCAATAAGCTAGAGGATAGTCATAAGACCTGCACGCACGTTGAGAATATAAACAGAAAAATAACACGCGAAGCTAATTTCCGCCTTCAAAAAGAAAATAGTGATTGTTGGTGAAAATGACTTCTGCTGTCAAACATGTGACAGATCTAGGACGGGAAACAGATATGACGAGGAAACCTCCATCAGAAGGTTTCGGATGAAAAGCATTGGCAGGAATGAGCAGACTGTCTGTATGAGAGATGGCCAGCGGAATAGGTGGTGAATTGGTACATAATTATTTACAATACATTGAATGAAAGATTTAATGAAACTTATTTCAAGGAGATAATTAGCAAGTTTTTTACTATAGAAATTGTCTATCTAATGAACGATCTGATTATAACTTGAGCCTACACGTAGATTCCATTGGATAACACCTTTGAAAGTAAGAATTCATGTAATAAATTATATACAAATATAGATTTGAGAATAAAGCCCTCAGAAGGATATTAGGAGTTAAATGGCAGGACAGGATTAGAAATGAAACTATAAGAGAGATTACTCTAGTGCCACATGTGGATGAGATCTTGATGAGGGATAGATGGAGATTGTTTTGGGCATGCTGTTCGCACTCCCCAAGATAGATTAGTTCATCAAACGTTCAGCTGGGCTCCACAAGGCACTAGAAGAATTGGAAGACCCAGGCCTACATGGCTAAGGGCTATAAAGCGTGAAGTAGGGGATGATGAATGGAGAAGTATTGAATTAAAAGCTTAAGACAGAGACGACTGGCGAAATCTAACCGAGGTCGTTTGCGTCAATAGGCGTAGAAGATGATGATGAAATTATATAAAAATATACATCATACAAACACACACACAAATATATATATATATATATATATATATATATATATATATATATATATATATATATATATATATATATATGTATTTGTAACATAATAGTTGAAAAATATGAAGAAAGAAGAATATAAAAATATGATAAAAATGCAAATTAGAAATCATAGTAGAAAGGCAGTGTACGAAACAGTAGACAATAAAAATATATACTCGCAAAACCTTGTTTTTTGGCCACTTTAAGAATTTGTTATCAAGTGAACCCTCACTAGTGCATACATCTTGAATGTTATCAGCCCTATAGAGAAAATTATGCCAAAACAAAGAGCAAATAAAATTGAACACAATGATTCGTTTTATTCATCTCTGTGTCCCGTGTTATGCCCAACGGACAGAATATGCATTGATGACAGAATACTCTTTACTTGAATACTATATTTGATAGAAAATGAAACATGGTTTCCATGAAATCACTATAGTTTACAGAATATATTCTAAAATCAATTGAGATATCTAAATCAGATTTCTTCTCTGTGCTCTGCAGTTATGAAACCTTTTAATCATGTTGCATTTGTATATTTAAGTTGCCTGGTTGATGAAAGAGCTACCGATAAATAATACTCTGAAAATTCGTTATTCCACAAGAAAGGGCACAATGTTTGCCATGGTTTATTTTTTTCTGAAAAAAAAAAAATAGGATGCGCAGAAGTAAGTATGGAAGAGATCCAGTATCAAGTCCGTTAATTTGTGCAGAGCAAAAGAAATTTAATAAGAGTAGGATACTATAGGTTAAAGGCAGGACTGGACAACCAAGTACATCTGATGAAAATATTGACATGTAAGACAATCCCATGATCGTTCTCCTGCAAAGTCCATCCATACTGCTGCAAGAAATATATTGGTACCAAGACTAAGCAACATTGCAATTAACATGCGAGTAGGAATTTCACTGGACGAATTGTTCCTCAACCAAGGGTGTTTTATTAATGAAGCAACTTTTCATGTTTCAGGGGAACTGAAAACGTATATTGTGAGAATCTAGGGATCAGAACATCCACTTGTGACCACGGAACTCCACCGAGATAGTCCCAAGGTGAATTTGAGCTGTGCGATAATTTCTACAATCCGATTGTTCATCCATTTTTTCTTAAACGCTACAGCCATTACTGCATATGTTTACCTTCTCCTTTTGACTGGATATGTGGTACCTTAACTAGATGACCTTCAACCAACCATTATGTCCACCAATTTTTGGACTAAATTTCAAGACTGGTGAATTGGAAGGTATGGCCCCATTCCCTGCCCACCTCGATCACCAGATATAACTCCCCTGGTGTTTTTCTTCTTTAGGATTGCGTTAAAGATATCGAGTATCGATCAAATGTGTAGGTATGTGTACATATAAGTATATATACATATTTATATATAATGTATATACATGCATACATACACACACGCATATATATATATATATATATATATATATATATATATATATATATATATATATATATATATATATATATATATATATATATATATATGCGTGTGTGTGCATGTGTGCGTGTGTGTGTGCGCGCGTGTGTATGTGTGTGGGGAGAGGTTTAGTTATTTATGGATGAATAAGTATGTTAGGTTAAAATTAAGTGATTTTTCCTGTATGTGACGTGTTGCTAGTGAGTCTTATGTCAATACTGGAGAAGTGTTAATTTAGTGATTGAAAGATAGAAGTAAATGTGTAGTGTGTGTTAGGAAAGACAATGTAAAGGGATCTATTGCAAGCACAATTTTCTCTAAAAAGCAAGCTTATTGACAAAGCAGTCCTCTCCTTGGGTCTTCATAGTCCTTTTAGGTAAAGTTTGTTTGGTCTTAAAGATTATTTTAAAACTTTAAAACATTCAACTAAAATATTTAATCATTGGTCTTCTAATAAATGTTATTTGGAAATCTATATCATAGCAAACTTTTGTTATAAAAGTTGCAAAATTAACGGGAAAAACTAAATTAAAAGCTCCAAAAGGAAGAGGAAAGTTTATTGTCTGTCAAAAAGAATAATCAATATCGCATCACTTCCTGGACAATATAATTTTAATGAAATTTAACTGGGAAAAGGGGTTGAAATGTAAGATATTGTAAATGTGGATAAGAAACCATGGAAATAATTATGCTGAAATACGCATCACAACATCGAAAGTGGGCAAAAATCAAAGTAATGGAAATCAGTTTTGAAAACAATTAAGCAAAACCATGAGCGGTCAAAAATTTAATGCATCTATAGATTTTGTTTTACCATCGTTGGGCAATTGCGAATGTCAAAAGCCTTAAAAAAAAAAAAAACATTAGAAATCTCAGATAAACTTTTATCAAACTTTGTTGCCGTCAGTGCGTCTAAGAGCTGCCTAGCCAAGATGATTTTAAAGGTCTTCATAGAGTCCTTTCGGCCCCTATCGCCACACTCCCCTTTTAGCCTTCAACATTACTTCTATTCATGTTTCCTTTCTTCCATCTTGCTGACTAACATCATAACGTCTACTACCTAGAGATTTCCAACAGTTACATATGGCCTCTCATGCACCAGTGGTAGGCCTTTTGGTTCAAATTCATAAATCCAATTATAAAATCCTGTTTTAAAAATATCTTTTGTAAAAAATATATTCGTGCTTTGATTGCTTTTATAAAATTCATAACTACAGGTAACAATTTTTATATTCTTTCTACTATAAATTTAGATATGATAGACTTGATATTCTAAATAGGTAACAATACAATACTGTGGAAGTATTATTATTATTATTATTATTATTATTATTACTTGGTAAGCTAAAACCCTAGTTGAAAAGCAGGATGCTATAAGCCCAGGGTCTCCAACAGGGAAAATAGCCCAGTGAGGAAAGGAAACAGGAAAAAGTAGAATATTTTAGAGAGTAACAACATTAAAATAAATATTCCATATATAAACTATAAAAACTATAACAAAATAAGAGGAAGATAAATAAGATAAAATAGTGTGCTCGAGTGTACCCTCAAGCAAGAGAACTATAATCGAAGACAGTGGAAGACCATGGTACAGAGATGATGGCACTACTCAAGACAATGGTTTTGGAGTGTCATTCTCCTAGAACAGGTGCGTACCATAGCTAAAGAGTCTTTTCTACCCTTACGAAGATGAAAGTGGCCACTGAACAATTACAGTTCAGTAACCCCTTGGGTGAACAAGAATTATTGGGTAATCTCAGTGTTGTCAGGTGTATGAGGACAGAGGAGAATATGTAAAGAATAGACCAGGCTATTCGGTGTATGTGTAAGCAAGGGGAAAATGAACCGTAACCAGAGAGAATAATCTAATGTAGGTCTTTCTGGCCAGTCAAAGGACCCCATAACTCTCTAGCACTAGTATCACAACGAGTGGCTGATGCCCTGGCCAACCTACTACCTATAAGTAGTAATGGATTATTGAAAATATTAAGAATAATGTAAAGGTATTTTTTTTAAAAAAGGCTCAACCACTTTTATTATTCCTTTATGTAGAAATCATTAAATGCTGTCGTTTTATAACGCTTGTGAGATAACGGAAACAGTTCTAATATCTTATATAACAGGAAGAATATTGTAGGATGATTCCAATTACTGCAGAATGCTACGTTATACGTATACCTTGTGCTTTTAATTTTTTTTTCCAGACAGGATTGATAACACAGGAATGACCTTTAGACAAGATACTGAAATACAAGGTTAATCAAATAATTAATTTTGTTTTGAAAGTGGTAGTTGGCTCTGAAAAATAATATACGTGCATACACTATATATATATATATATATATATATATATATATATATATATATATATATATACATATATATATATTTATATATATATATATATATATATATATATATATATATATATATATATATATATATATATATATATATATATATATATATATATATAAATATATATATATATATATAAATAAGTATAATTATAAACACACACACACACATATATATATATATATATATATATATATATATATATATATATATATATATAAACACACAAACATATATATATATATATGTATATATATATATATACTGTATATATATATAAAACCTAAAAATATGTATTCTTTGTTAATTACATAGCACGCTTTATAGCTTTCGTCCATCATCTATAAACTTGATCACCAAGTTCACGGATGATGGCCAAAAGCTTTAATGTGCGCTGAGTAATTTTCAAAAAAATGCACATATCTTTATACTAGTCTTTTATCTTTGTGGAACCTTTTATTAAGGAAGTACAACTATTAGGTGTTTGTTTTGCAAGTTCCGAAAGTCAATCAGGAAAATCAATTATCTGAATTGTTCTGGCTTAGAAGTATTCTAAATCTACAGCTTAAATAGTTTTAAGGGTAATAATGACCAAACTCGAAGGGGTAACGGAGTTATACTAAAAAAGGGCAAAACAGGAAATAATACGGATGGCTTACAAAAAAATACAATTTCATCACAAATATTTAAAAGATTATACAATTCTTACAAATCTATCACTCAGTGCATATAAAGAGGCATCAATCGTTAGTTTACATGAAGAGATTACATAATTACATAATTTACATTTCAATCCATACTCGCTTTCACTCAAGTGTGAGAAATAATTTAGTAAAACTTCACTTCGTTAATGGTAACTTACATCAAAGTTTAGGCTAAGTAGTTATAGCGAGTGACTAGACAAAGACAGTGATTATTTAGTGATATTACGAAGTTATTAACACTTCATTTCGTTAAAGCCATTCAAACAAAATTTCTCTAGGTTTAGATATGTATTATCACTTTAACATTTCCTTAAGAACATCGACAATCAAATCTACTATTAATGCCATAGAAATCAGAGGTGTTGAGGAGAACAAAGGAATCAGAACGTAAGGGAAACTTTAACATTTATCTGCTTTCCGGATGATTGTTGTATGGCTGAAGTTCCAGAGGTGTGTGTCTCCGCTTTGCAAAACTAACCTTTATATTTCAGACCCCAGGAAAGCATGGAGGCACTAACGGCCAAATGTCACGTGGTGGAGCACAAAACCTCAAGCGTTGAATGCTTGTAAGGAGCTTTGTAATAAAGGAAACCCCTATTTACTAAGACATAACAATTTCTAATCGCTGCTCTATTTTCGTGACGTAACTTTTGCTCAAACTGCCACGTATGCACGATTCTATGCATTTTGGAATTATATAAAATTCCTACATTGCATTCGATTTTTCGTAGCACCGTAATAGAAATACACCGCGTCGTAGTAGATTTCATTTAAAATCACTCTTCATTTGTGTACTTGACTTGATATATATGTATATGGATGGGACTGAGGGATTACATAATACTTATAATGATAATGAATATAAATACTAATATTACGCTTCCCTTCACTGTGAAGATTTAAAGCTCTTAATCATAATCCTCATCTCATAATATTATTTCTAACAACGACATAATACTTAATTGCACCACACACACACACACACACACACACACACACACACATATATATATATATATATATATATATATATATATATATATATATATATATATATATATATATATATATATATATGCGGAGCCGTCAAAATGACGTCTGGAATTTATATGGATATGCACTCACACACGTGCACACACATTGTAAGCTTCCCACCCCCTCCCCCTCCCCCTTTCTCAACTACAACACGCCGATTCGGAATGTTTGTGGGAGAGTGTGATTTCCGAGTGTACATCTCGAAGTAACCTTTCTCTCACCAAGGTACGTACGACTACATCTCCCCCTGAGCAGGTACGCGCCCCGTCAAATATTACGGCTGAATAATTAGATAGGTAGGCACATCTCCGACGTGTGTAATTTGGAAACAAAATATTTTCCATGTAAATACCTGGTTATAACTGATGAAAGTATTAAGCTTCTCAAAGTTAACAATCTTTTTTGTCATTCAATCACGAAATGGCCGTTGGGTGTTTAGAAAATATCTAAAACCCCCAAAAATGAATTTAAGGAAGTAAAGGATAATTGTTAAATAAAAGTCAGAACTAAAGGAAGTAAATGTTAATTGTTAAATAAAAGTCAGAATTAAAGGAACTAAATGTTAATTGTTAAATAAAAGTCAGAAGAAAGAGGGGAATAATGATAATAGTACTGGAACTGTGCTATCTGCTTTTGTGCTTGACGTGTTAATAATACGTAAAGCTTGCAGGGCTCAAGCCTGGAGGATAGAGCGTCACGTCTGAAGGACGAAGTAAAGTACACCTCAACTTTAAATCACCAAAAAAAAGAAGAAAAAAAAAAAGATGAAAGAATGAATTTCTTCACTTGCGTCAGTGAGGAAACCTCTTTCGGGTTTTACTTATTTTTGCCTCTTTATTCTTTTCTTTCGAGATCATGAGTTCTGCCGTTCTAATGTAAAAGGTCTCTCAGCATGTCAAGTCGTTATGGCCCGGGGTTACTCAGGACTAAAGCTGTAATTCGGCAATGTTTCTCTCAGTCCCCTTACTCATTTTCCTTTCTATTCTTTATGCCTCTGCTTCAAAAAAGCAAGTGTGCCAAGTCTTTCATTTGTATCTTTCAAAAGAAACTCATACCTGGATACTAACAGGTGAAAAGGGATTCAGCAGTTTTTCCTCTGATACACACACACATACACTCACACACGCATATTATATATATAAATATATATATATATATATATATATATATATATATATATATATATATATATATATATATATATATATATATATGTATGTATATATATATATATATATATATATATATATATATATATATATATATATATATATATATGTATATATATATAAGAGAGTAGGGACTGTCAATGCCTTCAATAGAATAAAACGTTCTCTCTCTCTCTCTCTCTCTCTCTCTCTCTCTCTCTCTCTCTCTCTCTCTCTCTCTCTCTCTCTCTCTCGGTTTAGGAAATCTAATTATATATACTTGTATATATATGTATATATATATATATATATATATATATATATATATATATATATATATATATATATATATATATATATATATATATATATATATATATATATGTAAGTTTCAACCGCCCAAGCTTTCGAGAAACCCTCTTTTTCCAATCATCGGGGCTAATACTAGAACATTAAGGGAAATTAATAGACACTCATCTGTTAAATAAGTAAAATTCAGTTTTGAAGTCAGACTTATAATATACCGAAGTCAAAGATAAAGATACGGTAATCAAAGCAAATCTATATATTAATAACCTGAAATAGAATAAAAGAATCCAAGTAACACACAATTTCAAAGGTTAAAAACAGCACTACCAGGCAACTTACTCATTAAGGTAAAATGATAGACCATAGAATGAAAACTTGGCGAAAGTTCAACATCATTTTGTTCACATGATAGTTTAAAGATTATATGTTCCTTTGTGTATCGTCTAATATGGTAATATGTGAAGTAACAGAGACATGTGGGTGATCTAGCGAAAATTCCCCTGGACACTGTAGAAGAAAAAAAAAAAAAGAATCTTGGTGGACAACGTTGAATCTAGTAAGTGTAAGATCATGTTCTACAAGTTTCTACCGGCTGCATGTCGATGAACCAACTGGCTTGTCTTCGGATGATAGGATAATTATTGCGGATGATGGAGTTCTGTGTGAGGATTTAACGTTGTCGAGTAGTGAGTTTGTTCATACGATGAGGCCTTTTAAAGAGTTAAAGAAAAAGAAAAAAAAGAAAAACAAAGGAAAGTTCACAAGGTATTGAAGCACAAGAAGCTTCAGTCATTATTTGTGAGGAAAGCAATGCTTTTGTGTTGGCTATCGAGAGGAGAAGAGTGAGTGATAGGGGATTTGTATTGTAAAATAACGATAATGAAAATCAGTTGAGCTTTAATATTAACATGGAAAGGAAGCCATTTTATTTTCCACATTCACTCGAGATTGATTACAATAACAAACGGCAGTAAACATTTGTTAATTGTTTACAACACCACGCTCTCAATTTACTCCAAAATAATGCAATCTTGCAGTTCTCATCTTCTTGCACAGTAATTAGGTGGTTATTTGAATTCTGGGAAAGCAATAATAAGCAAGATGTGTTGAGGAAGGGGGAAGGGGTTATAAAAAGAAAATAGCTCGGTTTCCTCACTAAACGACTTGGAACTGACTTGTCAACAAAGTCAACCAAACAGAATTCGTGATGACAGCATACATAAACAGAAGTTTGTGATGCCAGCGTACATTTGATATACTGTATATTCAAAATATACTTAATTAAAAATGGCTTAATTACTCAAAAGTGTCCATAAAATATGCAAGTTACAATAGTGACACTTTTGAGTAATAACTAAATTTTTTATTTAAGTATATTTTGAATATACAGTATATCAAATGTACGATGGCATCACGAACTTCTGTTTATGTTCGCTGGCATCACGAATTCTGTTTGGTTGAGTATGTTGACACGTCACTTCTAAGTCATTTAGTGAGGAAACCGAGCTATTTTCTTTTTATAACCCCTTCCCCTTTCCTCAACATATTTTGCTAATTATTGCTTTCCCAGAATTTAAATAAACACCTAATTACTGTGCAAGAAGATGAGAACAGCAGGATTGCATTATTTTGGAGTAAATGGAGAGCGTGGTGTTGTAAATAATTACCAAACATTTAAACTATATGGAAGTCACCCGGAGTATGAAGTGTTGTTCAAGGAAGGTAAATATAGAGAATTTGTCACTGTTAAAGATGGAAAAGATTTGAAGTATTTAATTACCTCTGGATTTGATAGACTTATTTCGAAAACCTTAGGAGGAAGGAATATTAACCAAAATATTATTTTTGGTATTCCATTGTGTTTAGATCTTGATGAAAGAATTGTATGGCGATCGCGTTCATTAGAGGTGAAGTTCCGGAGAAGATTTTGTTTGTTGTATTGGCTAGAAAAGGGTATCGGTATTAAATGAATCTCCTTCAATCTGCTTTAAATGTAGTAAATGGGGCCATTTAGCATACAAGTGCCAAAATGATTTTAGGTGTAGGTTCTGCATTAATCCCACGACTCAAAGGAATAGTTTGAGGTTCATTCTGCTGATGTGGTTAGTGAGAGGAAACATATTTTAATTAATGTTGGTCAAGAAGGGAAAGAAGGTTCATATAGAAATCAGGTTCATAATGTGGCGTTATTATTAGATGCAGTTTTTAACTACATGGAAGAGCCAAAGGATGAGCTCCAGGTTAATGTGATTTCGAAAGCTAAATGGATTTGACTAAAGTTATATGTTAATCATGGAATATAGTCTAAGTAAAAGGGCAACTGATATGCGTGCGTGTTATCTCGCAATTCTGATGTAGTTACTTTGCAGGAAATGGGGGTAAATGGTGGTGGCTTCCAATTACAAGGATATCCAAGTTTTGAATTACCTGCCATCCTATAGTATGATACCAGAGGGTTAACCTCTTTTATTAAGAACAGCATTCCTGCTATTTTATGTGTCTTATGATGCTAAATGTTGAAATTTTGCTATTATTTATTTTTGAAGAAAAATGTTTACGACTAGGTGGCCTTAATGTCCGGCAGAAAAAACGTTGAAAATAATGGCGTTAAAATAAAAATGAATGTATCATGAACAGTATTGTCAATTTTATTGCCCACATTTGTGTCTTGGGGAATAAAGACTCCACTCACGTGAGATTAGGGAGAGTTGATTATGACCTGCTATTCAATATAGCTTTTGCTACAGTTGTTGGCAACTTAGTAAGTGACCCTTTTGCTCACGAGGTGAGTCTGGGTATACGAAGGACAACTTTCGGTGTATATATATGATAATCTATTTAGTAGCGAAACTAAAATTTGCCATAAGAAATGGACGAGTGCGGGCTAGCTTGGTATTTTTCTCTATATGTTTAAAGGGGGCTGCAGCATAATAACTTACGTATCGGTCGATTACAACGTGAAGTCTATCTCTTACTCTAAGTCCATTGTTTACATTTGGGAGACTGACGGTGAGGTATTGCTAATACGTTGCTTGCACTAGATTTGGCCAACTTTTCTGTATTTTATATGATGTAATCATTACCTGGCTTTTTTATCCAATTACGAGTTTCCAAATATTTATGCACAAGTTCCCGGATGTTGTTCTACAACAACCATTTTTTTCCACCCTCCCCTTCAGTTAAGTTTAACCACAATCACATAAAGTGGTCTCCAAGAGGGAACTTAAGGGAAGTACAATCTATTTCGAAATTTATTGTAATTTTATCTTCGTCAGCAATTGATTATGATGGAAACACTCTGTTAAGCTTATAGCTATTGTTATGCATATGAAAGTAAAAAATAACTTTGAGATAATGACCCACCGGGATCGCGAGCGCAGCTCAACATGTACCGCTTGCCAGAACATAGGAGCAGTGATATTCCTTATTTGCAAACGAAGCGGCATTTAATGAATCATAAATAATTATGATGATTTATTCTTCAGCCACTTACATGAACTATATATTTTTCCAAATGGTTTGCTTGTGTTTAGTTTGCATTTCTGACCATAATTATTGCTGCGAATCACCCGTTTTTGGCTTGGGGTCGCCCATAATTGTCATTATGTAAAGAGGTTCAAAAAACTCATGAACAGGTTGTTTGCCCCCAATAATCATGGCCAGAAATGTACAAAACCTAAAATAGCAAGTAGGAAAAGTTTATGGTTCATCTATTTCGATAGAAATGAAAATATCATATATTTACCCAACTTTCAGTCAAAAATGGAATAGATTAACTATCAAGAATGATGAGAAGGTTTCATTTATGGCTAAGGTTACTGAGTGGTATAAGGATAACAAATATGTAAATTGACATGGGAATGAATAGAATGTGTTTCTGGGTGTAATAGATTCCATATTGCATGTGAAGGTGAGCTGTTCTATCATAAATTTTACAAAAACAGAGTATTCTGATGACAAAATAATAAAGGTTTGGAATAATCTTTTAAGAAAAGCACAAAGGAAGTGAAATAAGAATCCTTGATGTAAGTAGTAGAAAGGCAAGGGTAAAAATGTCAGAAGGTACTTCTGAAATACAAAAAATGTAAGAAAAAAATACTGGGACTGCTTTTTAGAGGAGGTATCTTTAATGAAGTCTCTAAGTGTGTATGGATACTGTGAATAAAATAAGAGAGATCAGGAGGAAACATATTGCACATCATGACACAAAAGGGATGGCAAATGAACAAATGCAGAAATGGGGATCTGCCTCTAGCTTTAGTAATTTACCAAACAATGTTCAGGCTAGTTTACGTAACCGCCATTCAAAGAGACATCAGTTAGCAACAGTGCAAACGGATGCGCTGGATGAAACTAGTTTTCCCAAGATTAATTGTTGGTTGTTGTGAATTTAAATAGGTAGGTCGACTGCTCCAGAGGAAGATGGGGTGACATCTGAAATAATTAATTGTTTCACAATGAAGGTAGATAGCCCACTACTTGGTTTGATCAATATTTGTTTTAAAATGGCAAGTTACCCATTAAATGGAAATTAGCATTTCTTGTACCTGTACCTAAGAGTAATGGGGGATATGGACCCATAATAACATCTTGCATATGCAAACTAATGGAAAAAGAGGATTCTTGCTAGATTAATTTTTGTTTTTGGTGATAAATTCTCTCAAAATCTATATAGTTTTAATAAGGGAAAGCGTACAACAAATTGTGTTTTAAGAGTGCTGTGAAATAGCGACGTAAAATGCAGAGCATTTATTGATCTCAAAGGAGCATTTGACAGAGCAAATAAAGATGTCATACTCGAAGATCTTGTAAGTAAAGGTACTACGGGATCATTGCTAATGTGGATTAGAAATTACTTAAGTGGAAGGAGGGCCAAGGTATTGATTTAAGGACACAAGTCCGAGGAAATACCAATGGAATTGGGTATGCCAGAAGGTGGAGTATTAAGTCCAAATCTGTTTAATGTACTTAGGTATCGGATTGCAAGGCACTCTTCCGAGCGGCACAAAAATGTAATGTACGCTGATAATAGAATGATCCAGCGCACAAATGAGTTTTTGAAAGAGGCTTTACCTAAACTACATAATTCATGCGTAGCCTACACATGGGATTAGTTACTAATGAGAATAAAAGTAAAATTCAATCATGTTCTCCAATCAGAAACAAGATATCATTTAATGGAAGGCAGTTGGAAACGGTTGGAACACACATACACACACACACACACACACACACACATATATATATATATATATATATATATATATATATATATATATATAAATGTATATATATATATATATATATATATATGTGTGTGTGTGTGTGTGTGTGTTTATATACATACATATGTATATATATATATATATATATATATATATATATATATATATATATATATATATATGGTGTAATTGTATTTGAATATTATGAAAATGATGTTATTGTGCATGAAATGTTGTCTAATAGGATTGAAGATGAGGCATTATCTACGGTAGCAGCGTTGTATGCTATACATGATGGACTCAAAATGGGTGTTGATGAAATAAATGATATATATATATGTGTGTGTGTGTATGTGTTTATATACATACATATGTATATATATATATATATATATATATATATATATATATATATATATGGTGTAATTGTATTTGAATATTATGAAAATGATGTTATTGTGCATGAAATGTTGTCTAATAGGATTGAAGATGAGGCATTATCTACGGTAGCAGCGTTGTATGCTATACATGATGGACTCAAAATGGGTGTTGATGAAATAAATGATATATATATATATATATATATATATATATATATATATATATATATATATATATATATATATATATATATATATATATATGTGTGTGTGTGTGTGTGTGTGTTTATATACATACATATATATATATATATATATATATATATATATATATATATATATATATATATATATATATATGGTGTAATTGTATTTGAATATTATGAAAATGATGTTATTGTGCATGAAATGTTGTCCAATAGGATTGAAGATGAGGCATTATCTACGGTAGCAGTGTTGTATGCTATACATGATGGACTCAAAATGGGTGTTGATGAAATAAATGATATGTTTGTATTTGTTGACTCCCAGAGAGTTTTATTAGCCTTAAATAGCAACAAAAAAACTAGTAGCGAGGTGGTTGGCTCTGTGAAGGGTTGGTTTGTCCGCTTCAGGGGAAAGGAATAACTGTAAAGTTCTTTTGGTTCCATTTCGTATTTGTATTGTATTAAATGAAGTTTGTGACAATCTGGCTAAGGAAGTCACACGAAAGCTTTTCATTAACATAGAAACCTTTATGAACCTTAATAGATTAAAAGAGGAATGAGATTGACACTAGAGGTTTGGGGATCGGAGAAGGCTTTAAAGATTTTAGAAGATAGCAGCGTCAGTATGAGGCATTATTTGTATGTTACAGAAAATACTAACATTACATATGGTAAAGTCCTTATGGAAGTTTAGACTTTGGTTATGAGAATGAGATTGGGTTATAATGATTGTGGACAATATATTGATGGTGATGGTATACCCTGTAGATTGTGTGGAGAAGCATACTCACACAATCTGCGCCATTATATGTTAGAATGTGATATCATCATCATCATCATCATCTTCTCCTACGCCCATTGACGCAAAGGGCATCGGTTAGATTTCGCCACTCGTCTCTATCTTGAGCTTTTAATTCAATAATTCTCCATTCATTATCTCCTACTTTGCGATTAAAGTCCTCAGCCATGTGGCTTGGGTCTTCCAACTCTTCTAGTGCCTTGTGGAGCCCAGCTGAACGTTTGGTGAATAAATCTCTCTTGAGGAGTGTGAAGAGCATGCCCAAACCATCTCCATCTACCCCTCATCATGATCTCATCCACATATGGCACTCAAGTTATCTCTCTTATAGTTTCATTTCTAATCCTGTCCTGGCATTTAACTCCTAATATCCTTTTGAGGGCTTTGTTCTCAAATCTACTAAATCTATTGGAGATTGTTTCATTGTCACATCATGACTCATATCCATAGAGAAACACCGATCTCAGTAAACTGATATATATAGTCTGATTTTAATATGTAATTTCAGGCGATTTGATTTCCAGATTCTACTTAACCTAGCAATTGCCTAATTTGACTATTTCAATCTTTTACTAAAATATAATTCTAAGGACCCTGCATTGGAGATCAAAGTTCCTAAATACTTTAATGACTCTTTCTCCTTGCAATGATATTTCATCTTCCATTGCATACCCCGTTCTCATCATCTCTGTCTTCCTTCTATTTATCTTCAGGTCAACCTCGTGTGATATTTAATGCATTCTGGTAGGCAAGGATTGCAAATCCTGTGGTATTCTACTAACAAGGACAGCATCATCAGTATACTCTAGGTCTACTAAATTCCTATCACCAATCTAGTCCAATACTTCTCCACCATCTCCAACTGTTCTACGCATTTTGAAATGTTTCTATCACTAATGTTTTATGAGCAAGTTAGTTTTGTCTTGAATAATAATTTTGCAAAAATAATTTTTAACAAGTTTCCAAGATTTTATTGGAATAAACAAAGGAGCATTGTAATAATTTTTTTTCTTGGGGATGCATCAGCATCCTAATACATCCCATTTGAATTATATGTTAATAAACTTTTGAAATTCAATTTAAGTAATTTAGAGTTGGGAATAATTGTTTAATGAAAATGGACTTGAGGGAAAGTAGAGAATAGCTATTTGGAGATTTAGCTAAAATGTTTAAATTAGAATAAATAATATGTTTCTTGTATGCATAAGCCTGATTGCTGTGGGAGAAAAAATCCCTTTTATTGCTCCATATATGCCGACACATGAATGTGGGTGTGTATACATACATACATATATATATATATATATATATATATATATATATATATATATATATATATATATATATATATATATATATATATATATATATATATTGAGTAGAAAATGTCTCAGCGGCATCTAAAAATTGATGACAGCTTCTCCTCGAAAAGATCGTCCTGCAGATAGTTTTAGGGTTAAACACAGGAATACGTTTACTTTTCTTTATTTATTGTTTAGTGTCGACACATGTTTCGGATCACTTCACGATCCTTCTTTCCCTATGGGGAAAATCATTTTTAATAAGAATATAAGGTACCTAAGAATTCCCACTTTAGCAGAGTCTAAACTCAAGTGATAGTCGACTGCTAAACCACCATAACCTTTATATGAAAATGCAGTTCCAAAACTCAATGCCGACACCAAACAATTAATGATCCTACATGAGTTAAAATTTATTTACATATATTTTGTTAATACGAAATGTCCGATGTTACTCAAGGTGAATTTCCCACCTAAGAGAGAGAGAGAGAGAGAGAGAGAGAGAGAGAGAGAGAGAGAGAGAGAGAGAGAGAGAGAGAGAGAGAGAGAGAGAGAGAGAGAGAGAGCATTGTTCTTTCGTTCATACAGTGCCCTACAGTTCATTGTTTTTTTTTTAACTTAAAAATGTACATGTTGATATAGAATTAATGGAAATAAATAAGTATGACATTAAAAGGAAAAACAAATATGTTAAAATCTGTTATTTATTTATCAAAATGAAAAAAGAAAAATCGCCTATGTGCATTCGTACATACCAGAAAGTACTGTTTATTGTCCTTTTAACTTGAATATGTACTTATTGATATAAGATTAATTTTAAATAGATAACCATTAGACTGAAGGGAAAAATATGTTACGATATGTTATCTGAAATGAAAGAAAAATAAATGGCTAATGGGTTTGATGTGCATACGTAGCAGTATTGTGTGTTCGTGCATACTACACAGTACAGTTCATTGTGATTTTTAACTTTAATATGTACTTATTCATATCAAATTAATTGTAAATAAATAATTATTAGACTAATGGGAAAAATATGTTACGATCTGTTATTTTCTTACCAAAATGAAAGAAAAATAAATCGCTAATGTTTTTTATATACGTAGTAGCTTGGTGAGTTCGTACATACAATACAGTTTTGTTTATTGTTTTTGTTAACTTAAAAGGGTACTTATTGATGTAACATTCATTGTAAATAAACAATCATGAGGCTAAAAGGAAAAAAAAAATATGATAGAGCGCAAGGAAAGGAGAGAGAGCAAGGCAAGAAGGGAGAGCGGGGGGATGAGGGAGAGCCTCATGAGGAGGAAGAGCTGTGTGAGGAGGGAGAACGAGATGAGGATGGGCACAGAAATGAGGTAGGCGACAGTGCTGATGAGACTGATGTGTCATAGTGTGTATGTACATGCGTAATAATTTATTTTACTATAAAATAAATACAAGTAGAGTAAAAAGGTGTTTTATATTGTTTCCATGACCTTCAAATATATTAATTTTGTGTCTATTTATGTTTCATAGTAACAAAATTCCAAAATAGGCAGATTTTCCTAATGTCCAGGAGCATAAACAACCTATTACCATTATTTCATATAGAGAAATTATGTTCAGTTTAATGATTTCCGTTAACATGACATCTCCAGGAACATAATCTTTGCGTTAATGGGGAGTTGCCTTTATATATATATATATATATATATATATATATATATATATATATATATATATATATATATATATATATATATATGTATATATATATATATATATATATATATATATATATATATATATATATATATATATATGTATATATATATATATATATACTATATATATATATATATATATATATATATATATATGTATATATATATATATATATATATATATACTGTATATATATATACATATATATATATATATATATATATATATATATATATATATATATACTGTATATATATATATATATATATATATATATATAATATATATATATATATATATACATTACCTGCTGAGCTACAACTTTAGTTGGAAAAGCAGGAAGCTATAAGCTCAGGACTCCAACAGGGAAAATAGCCCAGTGAGGAAAGGAAACAAAAATAGATAAAATTTTTAAGAAGAGTAACATTAAAATAAATATTTCCTATATAAACTATAAAAAACTAACAAAACAAAATGAAGAGAAACAAGACAGAACAGCGTGCCCCAGTGTACCCTCAAGCAGGAGAACTCTAACCCAAGACAGTGGAAGACCATGGTACAGTGGCTATTGCACTACCCAAGACTAGAGAACAATATATATATATATATATATATATATATATATATATATATATATATATATATATATATATACATATATAAATTATGAAAATATAAATATGCAAATATAAAATTCACTGTCTCTGGATCGTAAACCTATGGGTAAATTCATTTTTTATAAGAAAATAAGGTACTTAGGGATTCCCGACTTAGCAGTCTAAACTCAGGTGACAGTCGACTGTTAAACCATCATGCCAAAATGAGATAAGATTGAAATCCGACTATGCCATATATATTTCGGTAGAATTTAGGTTTTGCACTTAGAATGAAAATCAACTCATCTCCATTATATGGTGTTGGGAATTTGTGATAGTTTGTTCTTTTATGACAGTTGTAACACTAATACTCGTGAATATATATTTTTTTCAAATGCACAAATTACCTTGTAATATCAAATACACTCATGATCGTGAAGCCTTGAAGAAATTATTTTTATAAAAATATCAGGTTGGCTAAAATTACAAACCTTAGCCGAGTCGAAACTGAGGTGACAGTAAACTGCATTACTATCATGCCATGGTAAGGGAAAAGAATGGATTCCACTCTTATATACATATTCCTTCTTCACTATTATAGCTTCTTGATGAGTTAGTAACACTTGACAGTAAGATGATAGTTGTATCATTAACGCTATTTATTTCAATGTCTCTCTTCAAATAAGCAACAAATACCTGTACAAGTCGAAATCGCCTTGCATTGGAATCTGGTCGGTCAAAAATTTTATTGTAACCAGCCAAAACTGAGGTGAGCGTCGACTATTATACCGTAATGCCATAAGACTCACAGAGCCAGCAAGACGATCTCAGGACAAACCTTTTGCATAATTATTTAGTATTTGAAAGTAAGAGAATGTTCTTAAATCAGATTTAAAGTTATACTCGCATAAAAGTCTCATGCTTAACTTTTGGACAGCTCTTCCATACGTCACAAATTGCGCAAGTCAAACAAATGGAACCCCTGGAAAATTCACGAACACTAGATACCACCGCAAAAACTAACATACGCACAAGTCCCGTTAAAAGGGAGAGCATTTAAGGTGATATATAATACACACACATATATATGCATATATATATATATATATATATATATATATATATATATATATATATATATATATATATATATATATATGTGTGTGTGTGTGTGTGTGTGTGTGCGTGCGTGTGTGTCTGTGTGTGTGTGTTTGTGTGTGTGTGTGTGTGTGTGTGCGTGTGTTTGAAACGCCTTATATACTCTCCCCTTTGCAAAGACTCCCGCCACATGTTATACTTTGCGTCTGCATCGAGTACCTATGGATTTTCAATGGGTTACTTATCAATTGTCGGAATTGTGCAAGTTGTGACCAAATAAAGCGTTGATAAAAGATATGGCTTTTATGGGGGGGAAATTGAACTTGATTCAAGCACATTTTCGTACTTTTAAACTGAAACTAAACATGCAAAAACGTTTTCCTTAGATCTTCTTCTGCAATCAAATACTTCATGGGGTCCACGAGTCTAATTCACAGTGAATACCAGCATTTAAACATCTCATCGTTCTTGATAAAGGTAATATATTATGAAAGTAGTTTTTATGCATTATAAGATCATTTAATTCGTTGATATATAATTGCATGCATGGCTGTAAGGAATATTTTATATATTATAAGATAAGAAATGCTTGTAGCATTTTATATGTCCCACGAAAATGTGAACTATAACTGTTTTAGCATTTCTTAGAAATAGAGACACATCTTAGATATACACATTCCTTTATCATTCATATTTGAAAAAAAAAAAAAAAAAGCAGTTGAAAATTCATTCATAAGTACTTTGGCGTGAGTATGAGTTCCCATTCATTAGGACAAATTAGTGGATGTCAGTATGTCGTAAATCCAACAGATATTACCTTCGTGTAAGTTGCAAAAATTCATTATATTTAAAGTTACCTACTGTTTTTCTGTCTCTGTATTTGTTCTCTTTTCTTCATAATTATCTGAGACCCTTGCTGATATCACAGCTCTACTTATTTGTCATAATTTTATGAGGTAGAAACTTTGAATAAAGATTTCCTAATGGCATTTCTTCATTTCCATATCCTCGGTCAGGTATTTTTGCCTTGGTAGACTTTTCACACAAAGGAGAAAAATAAAGAGGGATAAATCGTAGGGTAATGCGAGAGGGAAGAGGAAGAACTGAAGGTAGTAAGGTAGTTGAGGGACGCAGTTGGATGAGGAATGGACTTTATGCCAACTGGAACTCGCTCCATAAAATTAGAGTTTTTTTTTTTTTTTTTTTTTTTTTTTTTTTTTTCAGAGTTGGGATCTCTCATCCTATATTGTTGAAATGTGTGACCGCAGGAATTTATTTCAAAATGGGCAAACTTGTAAGTCAGTTTTTATCATATTTATGGGCTCGAGCAGGAAGGATGGCAGGAGAGGGGGTTAATATACATTGGGTATGATTTCATGCTAGTGAACAGAGTATGAGTCTCGTGAAAGTTATCTCCATTTTCATGAAATAACTCAGCGGTGTATCCTTAAACTGCGGTGATAAAAAGAAATAAAAAATACCCTGTTAACTCGGAAGTTGACATTCGGTCTCTTTATCTGTAAGAATTTTTGTTTTCATTTTAATTCATATTTCTGTCGTGGTTACTAATAAATATGCCTTTTTTTGTTGCTCAGTAAATTTCATACATATTTTGTACAAAAAGAGATTTATCATATATTGTTATTTTCATCTAATAGGTTTGGTGTTTGTCTCATTTAACGTTTTACTTTTATAGATTTGCGTAAAGGTTCCCGGCCACAGATAGCTATTTGAAAAGGAACTTATTCACAAATATTGGTGGTTTTCAGTACACGCTAGAGGTAAACCCTTTATGAAAATGGTTGGCAAATTAAAATGAAAACTCTCTCTTTAGAAGATGAAATGTATTGCGTTGTGAAAAGACTGCTATGAAGAAAGAGATGAACTGCAACACGGTCTTTTATTGTTGTATCCATGAATGCAGTAATTGGGTAAAATTTTGTGTATACAGAAACCCAATGATATTTCCTAGTTAGTGAATGTATATTTTGTCCAAAACCATATTTTTATTCACATCAATGCTTTAACACCGTGGGTGTCATCTTCACTGATCACATTTACGATAAATATGCAATTAGGAGAGGGAAAATTAAAATATACCGAAATTGTATTTGACGATGTCCCATAGTGTCTTAAAAGACAAATCCACCCGTAATGTCGTACAATGAAATTTTTACAATTTTCACTATTTACACAGGATATATCGTGTTACATTGGCGCTTTAACATAATTACTAAATTGAAAAGTCTTATAGAAACGTTAATCCATGTACTTTTGTGTTGGTCATACTAGCAAATCACAGAATAAGATAATCGCATAAGATATGCGCAAGATAGCACAGATGCAATAATGTTGAAGATGCAAATCATGATATTGATTGGATATGCATTGAGCAGGATTTTGTTCTTGATACTGTTCCACAAACAAGTGTGGAAGAGTCTAATTGTAAAAACAATGCATTGATGAGAATATGAATAACATAATAAAATTATAAACTATACCCATCTATGCGAAAGAAACCTGAAATCTGTAAAATATATAGACTCGTAGGGCATTAGATACTTTAGGTATAATTTTGAAAAAAAAAAACAAATGCCTTGGTTGTAGTGAAGACAAATTATACATGTGTTATCTGAAAACTACTCGTATAAATTGCCTACTCCCTTGATCAGAAGGCCTCTAACCTCTCTTCGGACATCCTAACGCTGTTTTAATTCATGTTCCATTGTTTGCATCATTTTATAAAGATATTGTAAATTTCCTTCTGTCAGAAACCATCCTCTTTAAATTTTCTCATATACCTTCACTTTCTTTTTATCACTTCAATAAATTATGTTTCTGTTAAACACAAGCAGACACACACACACACACACACACACACACACACATATATATATATATATATATATATATATATATATATTACACATTTAGGCGTTTTTTTTTTTTTTTTTTTTCATTTTCAAATAAGCCATATAATTTGATACATTAATGTCTGGATTCTCTTACCGACTTCAGGATCAGAGCCCCAGGCGGAACCACTCAAAGACAATAGCTCCTGACCGGCCGGAAATCGATCACTGGTTACTGTTGTTACAAGTTCCCTGGACCAGGGTTTCGACTCCCGACTCGTGAGAAGCTATTGTCTTTGAGTGGTTCAGCCTGGGGCTCTGATCTTGAGGTCGGTAAGAGAATCCATACATTAAGGTATCAAATTATAAGGCTTATTTGAACACACACACACACACACACACACACACACATATATATATATATATATATATATATATATATATATATATATATGTGTGTGTGTGTGTGTGTGTGTGTGGGTGGGTGTGTGTGTTTGTGTGTGTGTAAGCTATTCAATAATACCGAGTGACTGGTAGCGGATGGATTTAAGTGAATGCATGATTTTGTATGATGACATACACTGTGCATTGTTAGGCTGATAGACAAAGCTAATAGCACATCATCAATAAATCCATATTCGGTGTTTGTACTCATAAAATCAGATATCTAGTATATATACGGTATTTTACATTTGCCTTCTCTATACAAGATTTTTGTATAGATAGAAAATATGTAATAAGATGAATTTCGTCTTGTTTTGTATTACCTGTACTTAATGCATATTTTAATACCCCAAAGTTGTTTAGTTTTATTTAGTTATTTCGTATTTTTCCCAATTAGAAGACAAAAGACGAAAGTTATACAAGACTGGTATTGTTTGGTAAAGCACAATTTAGCAGTTGGAAATTAATCCATCAAAAGAAAAAAAAAAATACTGAATGATTCAATTGCCCAGTTCTTCTTTAAGATAAGTGTCACACGAATTGCATTATTATGGCTTTCGGAGAAGGTATCATGGCAGTAATCTTTGAAAGTAATGATGTGTGAACTGGTTTAGAGTATATTGAGTATCCAGTTTGGTTAATTCGTAGCATTAATTGTTTTGTGGCACATGAATATTATTATTTTTTTTTTCTATGATACCGTTCCATAAAGAATTGATATATATATATTTTTTTTATTCCGTGCGATGTTGCTAATGCTCATTTACAACAGCTTAGCTTTTCTTCATTGGGTTCAATATTCTTTTTTGAGATATATGTCCCTTCTCCTGGTAAGGTACCTTCCTGCACCATTTATTGTGACACCTATTTCGTTTATTTGCCATGGTCGTTTCATATTCTTATTTTGATAGAACCACCATTATCTCTCTTATAATACTGCAAATATACCCAAAACAATGTTCTGTACTTAGTTTATTGTTCCTCAAATAATGCATGCTAACTATTTTTTTTTTCAGGAAGTATTTCCATTGTGAAATCTGTACTTCAAAGATATTTAAACTTGTGTACCATCCTTCCCTTCCTCCTTATTTCATCCCTTTAATTCAGCACCCTGGTTAATATAAATTAGGAAATGGCTCCAAATTGCCCACTCCGTCGGTAACCACACTTTAAGACTAGTGTTAAACGTAACTATTAGGAGGGCATCTGAGATGGCATAAGTCCTGAGTGTTGAAAGCGTTTTCGTAACATAACCTAACGGTATAAGATAAACATCGGGGTGAATATTGGTCAGTGGACTAAATTTTCCTTCCTTAATTTTCATTGATAATGGTATCATCGTATAAAGAGAAATTTCCTCTTCTATTTCATTACATGATTGATAATTTATCTGTATATTTTATCTTATTCAATGCAAATAATTCCATTTTATATTTCCTGTTTATTCTATGCTTTATCTACTTTTAGTTGGACTGCCTATTACTCAACTCCCCTTTTTATTAATTCCACAATTTATATGAAGAGATGATTTTTTTTAATTATGTTCTTCCTACGTTTCACAAAGTGTAATAATGCATTTTCAAGATTTTTTTTTTTTTTTCAGGTTTACTATCACCACGAAAACGACCGACGTTTCAGTTACTGTCAACTTTAAATCTTTCATAGGGACTTTCATTCAGCTTCAAACAGTTTTTAATTTTCTCTCTGAACTGATTGATTCGAAAAGTGACACTGTATTTTAGGTCTTGATGGTGATACCATACAAATAAAACCGCCACCCTCACCTTATGGTTTTAAAGTTTAATTCTAGATCGGAAATTACACTTTCTACTTGTCTGGGTTTCTTATCGACATGACTTGTTTCAAATACTCGTTCATAAGAGTCAAATCATTCTTTTTGATTAATTTTTATTGGACGATTTTCACAAAAAAATATATCCCTCTTGGCCATCGTTGTCTCACATTTTATCTTCCATTTATCTTCTCCCGTATTCTTGCCATTCTGGCTTCCTCGGATGGTCTTTCTCCCCTATATTGCATTCTTTCTGCATTCTGCGACTACTTTTCTTCTTTTCCCGAGAAGAGTTTACCCCAGCCATTACTTAAACCTTTTTAGTCAGAGCTTCCAGGACTTCATTTGCGGCTCCTCCTATTCCAGGTTTTCCTGTAGCTGTTGATAGCTTGCTTTTTACAATATTATCATTATTGATAGTGTACATGACCGGTCATTTTTATAGATAGATATGCACACACACGTACATGGACCCATTCTTACCAGGGTATGACTACTCTCCCCCCCCCCCTTGAGGAACAGGGGGAGCAGAGCGATTGGAGGAATAATGGGAGCGTGACCGGATATACAGTATATATATATATATATATATATATATATATATATGTAGGGAGTCAAATATTTGAATATATATATATATATATATATATATATATATATATATGTATATATAGGGAGTAAAATATTTGAATACATATATATATATATATATATATATATATATATATATATATATATATATATATGTATGTGTGTGTGTGTGTGTGAGTGTGTGTGTGTGTGTGTGTGTGTGTGTGTGTGTGTGTGTATTCAAATAAGCCCTACATTTTACTCCCTTAATATCTGAATTCATCTCTTTACCTCGGGATCACAAACCCAAAGGGGAATCAACTTAAAGATAATAGCTTCTGGTTGACCGGGTAATCGAACCCTGGTCCGAGAAACTGAGACAACAATGCCACCATTTAGCCACAAAGAGAGATATGGTATGTCACTGTCGTCCCAGCATCTCGGACCAGGGTTCGATTCCCCGTGTGACCAGAAGCTATTATCTTTTGAGTTGATTCCCCTTTCGGTCTGTGATCCCGAGGCAAAGAGAAGAATTCAGATATTAAGGGAGTAAAATATATGGCTTATTTGAATACACGCATATATATATATATATATATATATATAGCCAGACACTTGCTGTTTATTATATAGGTTGGATTATTATTATTATCATTATTATTAGTAGTAGTAGTAGTATTATTATTACTATTATTATTATTACTATTGTTATTATTATTATTATTATTATTATTATTATTATTATCAACAATAAAAAAAAATTTAAAATACTGATTTTGGGGATTTTTTTTTTATTTGAGATATCAACAGCGCTTGGTATGATAACCATCAATGCTATTTCATTGATATAGAATACATATTATAATAAAACGGAGAGTGCTATTCTTTGAACATTTCAGCTATAATTGGTTCACTGAAAATGTTAAGAGATGGAAACTACGTGGGATAATCTGGGGGAACTTAGAAAGAGAAAAATACTGAGTGAATGTCAAGATTTGAGATTTACTGTTAATGTAGGTCATAAAGTCCGCAAATAAAGTGAATTACAAAGTTTGTGGGCACTTTTATTTCCTGGGAGAGTGCTACCAACGGCATTGCATTATGCATGACCTGTGCACCAGAGTTTATGAGGAATTTACGCATTTAATGCAGGTGAAGTAACCAGCTGGTGGAAAATTAAGATTAAATATACTCAAGAGTAATATTGCTCATTTATTGCTTGTAACACAAATTATTAGTATCTTTTAATCAAAATAGTAAAGTAAAAAAAAACGTGCTGTGGTATCTTTTAAGTATATTGTTACGAATTCCCTCAACAAACTCAAGTTCCAGTTAGCAACTTGTTGCGTTATTATAGAAAACATTTGATGTTACTGTATACACTGTACCGGGTAAAGGTTCTCAGTAACAGCTTTAGTCATATTAATACTACACCAAATAATAACCAAAATAATAATAGTTTCCATAGAACTGAAGGAAAGAAATAACCATGTATCATTAAAATGAACTATATTCGAGTTCTCTTGCCCTCAAAGATCTAGCTCCCCACATCAATATTGTGTCAGCACTGTTCCCACTATTTCACAACAGTTGATATATTTGCTAGGAGGTAAAAAAAATGTCATAAACGATGAAGTGAGTTTATTGAATCTGGACAGAAATTAACGAACATTTATTTTTTGAGACAGGATTAGGTCAGACGTGTCTCAAAGGCAGTATGTTACTCATTTTTCTATGAGTTTGAATGTGTTGTTTAACTTAGGTAATTAGCAAACGCTGAGTTTATTACAAACATAAAATATTATTCCGGGAATAGTTGAGCGGAAAGGACGAAGAACGAAAATGCAAAAATCACGAGGAGCAAGGCAATTATTTCGGAATACAGTTTAATTGCAACGTTGTATTAAAAGGACTTCTGTAGCTAGAATGATATACAATGAAACTCAATAGAACTTGTAACTAGTTATAAAAAAGACTGTCGTGGGAGCGAAAATTTCTGTTAACTTTAACAAAGAACTTCAAAGCTTAATTGAATAATCGAATAAACTTAACAGAAAATTAGCATAAATGTGATCGTTCTTTTTTTTTTTTTTTTTTTTTTTTTTTTTTTTTTTTTTTCAAACTTTATAGAACTAATGCTGTAACGAAAGCCTTCAACATCAAACGTGAAAATATGTGACAAGAATGCGAGATGTGATAACGGGTCAAATTTATGAGGAAATATTCATGAGATCAGTTTGGATTGAAAGGCTATTTTTGCATTAAGAATTATAACAACCAAAGGGAATTAAGATTAATTTTAGTTTGCTCCCAGTAAGACAAAAAAGATAGAACATTAAAGAAAAATGATTTCTATGTTCTTTTCATATATTCCAACTTGAATAAACATTTTTTTCGCGGTAATTGAAGAAAGAATAGTACAGTATCTGAATTTCAAATGAAATTATGTGTTTAATGCTGGGTTCTCTTCACTCACAAACTTTTTTTCTTTCCTTTTTTTTTTTTTTTTTTTTTTTTTTTTGACTGATATGGTCTTAAGCCTTCTTGTGTCTCTCTACCATATTTGATGCTTTAAGTTTCATACCATTTTATATTGGTAAATCTAATATCAATACTGCTCATAATTGTGTACTTCATAAAGCTAAACTTCTCTTTTATTAATCTATCCAGAGAAATAAGTGTATGAGCATTATTAGTTCTAATTCAATTTTTATTGCTAGATCTACAATTGTCATAATTCAACACTTGTTAATAGAATCTAATGGACAGCTTTAGTCTAAACTGTTACTTACATTTGTTTTCTACTATCACACAATTAGATCTTGTCACAGTTTCCTGAAGGAACATTTCTATAATATGTTGATATTATGGTTGGGGCTTTTTTGCTTACAGATATATGCCTGTATACATTACGGTATGCCTTTCCAAAGCATATTAGTACTTATTTATAACATTGGATTTAGATATTTTTTCATTATGCTGGAACTATAATGAATGCATAAAATGTCATAATAATATCTTTAAATAGATGTGTTTTACATTTATTTTTTTTCTTGAGCTTATCAAACTTTAGGCCTACTCAAAATTTACCCATTAATAAATTTCTCTCTTTCTCTCCTTTAGAAACTGGTCGGGACTGCAAAATGTAACAATGCTAACTTGTCAGGTCCAAGCATCAACCTTTTATGAATTGACCCTACTTCAAAATCTTGATCCAGGAAGTTACTGAATTTTTCTTTTTTTTGAGTTATAAATACGCACTTTATATATATATATATATATATATATATATATATATATATATATATATATATATATATATATATACTTTCTGTTTGAGAATACCTTAACGTGGTTAAAGGCTTTGCGCATCGCCATGGTCACCAAAGCGATGCTAGTGAGGGCCACCCATACAAGATTGGTTTGCTGTGAGCAATCAGACCAAAATCTCCCATGATCACCAATTCGCAGTGACCAGCATTGTAATGAAAACTGGCCAAAACACAGACATGAATAAAAACAAGCCCATCTCAGAACCCAGTCCCGAGCGGCAGTGGAACAGCAACCTAAGGTGGCGGCCAGTTAGATCCCACTGCAGGGGTTGCTAAAAATCTCTGGACCAGAACAAACCTCCTTTGGAAATTGAATCTTGCAACATACAACGTCAGGACCCTGTCTAGAGAAAAAGATCATGCTGTGTTACTGAAAGAGCTGAAATAAATAAATTGGGATATAATAGGATTGAGTGAAATTAGAAGTAGCCTACTAGGGAATCTTATATAGAGTTAAAAGAAGGTCGTATAATATAATTCAGAGAACATGAAAGGAAAAAAGAAAATGGAGTTGGTTTTTTGATTAATAAGAATCTTGGAGGTATCATAGAGTTATTTTGTAGTACCGAAGAGAGAATTTCAAGATTAATCATCAAACTAAATAAGAAGTGTAGAATGAAGATTATTGAAATCTTTGCACCAACAACATCTCCTACAGAGGAAGCAACAGGAACTTTTTTTTATGAAGATCTGGAGACGTCTATGAAAAATCTTAAGACAACTTAGATTTATTTTGGATGATCTCAATTCTAAAGTATATCAACAGAAGAAAAAATTCAGCAGTATGCAAATTTGAGTGGGCACAAGCAATGACAGAGGAGACATGCTTGTAGAATTTACAAAAAGAAAAAAGTTTGAAGTCATGGATATGGAGAAGCCCAAATGAAGAACAAAAAAGGAAGTAGATGTTATTCTCAGTGAAAAAGTTTATTTAGTTAAAGATGTAACAGTGTTGAATAAGTTAAAATCAAGCGACCATAAAATTGTGAGTAGCAAAAAATTTTAAGATCTAAGGATGGAAAACGAAAAATAAATTTTATTATAGAAAATAAACCATCCTGTAATAAGAGAAAAATATGATAATGTTAGTTTAGCGAATAGGTACTCTCCGCTACATGATGAAATGGAAACAAGTAATGAAGAAATGAACAGTAATTAAAATAAATTGTGTTGGAATCAGCACAGGACGCAGGTGGAAAACTTCCTAAACAATATCAAGGAAAACTACCAGAAAAGACCAAACCCTTATAAAGAAAAGATTGTAAATAACGGTAAATTCCGATGGAAATGAAACAGAATGAACAGAACTATCCAAAACTATAAACAAACCACAAACTATTGACTTTGGTAAGCACAGACAAAAATTGAAGAATAACTAGAAAAAGGAAGAAGCATGAAATTGATGAAGAGAAGACTTGGAACAGGGTGCCAATAGGTGGTTGCTTCAAAGGAAGTAAATGGAAATATTATCAACAAAAGAGATGGAGCGATAAAAAATTGTATAGGGTTTCTATACAATGCTAT
>NC_090725.1:194003138-194005638 GCF_036898095.1 Palaemon carinicauda
ATGGCGATGATAAAGGAGCTCAAAAATCTGCCATTCGATATCTTTAATTTTAAGCAATTATCAATTATCTGTGCTATCGGATTACCTTACCATACTCTAACAGAATGTGTGGATGGGTGAAGAAGTGTCTATTCAAAATCTAAAGTGATTAAGTACAATGTGCGTTTAAAACAAATATGCTATTTTTAATATCAAATTAATGATATTTGGTTAAAATGGTTAATAGGTATAAAGGCCGATTAAAGTTTTCAAATATTTGCCTTCAAGACTGTAAATTTTTACTGAAGGCTCTCTACGTTTTCTGTCATCTAAACAAGGATGCCTTTGGTATTGATATTTTGCGTAATTTACCTTTCCATATACCAACAGTAGGATGAATCTAATGTCCTTAAACACACGCAAAATTCATATTGCATCTTCATATTGTGTAAAAATACTATTATTAGTCGTCTATTAAAATTATATAAGCAACTTTACATGAATCTGCTGAGGGAGAAGCAAAAGAAATAGGATACTACCTAATGCCGGAAGTAATATCTACGTAAGTAGTGAATTCTATTAAGGCGATATTGTAATTAACAGCGGAGGAAAGACAAGGAAAATATAGGATTATTCATTCATAGATGCCTAAAATTTTCATGTGCAGAGGTCCATGGCTCAAGAATTTATACAACTTGATATAGGATCTGCAAAGAAAGTACTATGGATCTCCCAAGAACTTTATCAACCGATGACTATTTCGAAGTCTATCTGCACAACTAACAATGAACCAGAAAATAAATGATGTTGCTGATTCTGTCATTTATTCTAGAAAGTTATAATTGTGAATGTAAGTTCTCTTAGGTGGTTTTAGCTACTTTAGGAATGCTGATTTAAATATAACAGAATTATAAATAAACTGTTTTATCTTGTATTTGCCTAAGTAAAAGACTTGGTATTCTTAATGCTGTTAGTGTCGAATTAATGCAAGGCAAACTCAAACGGCATTTGATGCATGTTGATGATAATTAACGTATTTTTTTTTCTATGGATTTGTATACAGATTTCGTATCTGGCCGAGGTAGGCTACTTTGAATAGTTTTCTTTATACTCAGAAAAAATATTTTACTATGAAACCAGGCCATTTGCAGCATCTGTATAATGCCCACTTCTGCAAGTTTTGATTTTGTTACTAATGGGTTTTAAGATACTGATGTGTTTGATCATTCGCTTGAACGGTAAAAAGAATATATTATAGGAAGGAAAGATGTAATGATGTCAGTAATAATAATATTAATGACGTGGCAATGGTAATAACTCTTAAACTGCGCAATTTGATATTGTTCTGAGAGACCCAGACAAAATGACGGACTTTCATTTTTATTAAGGAAAAAAAAGAAAAAAGAAGAAGCAAACAGTCGCCGTAGTAAATACACAAGCATTATGAAATTTATAGTTGGTCCGAGAAGTAATATAAACTTGGAACACACCTACTCAGGTGAACCTTTACAGTTTCTTTGATAAACAAATTTGCTGAATATAGTTAAAATTGTGAATTGTGAATAATTTCATATTTAAACAAATATAAGAATATTTTACTATGGTGAGAAGCCATGTAATAAAGTCTGCTAAAATGAAACTATAATCATATCAAAGAATACCAGCTTTTTTTCCTTTTCGTAAAAAACTGATGTGAGGTAAAAAAAAAGAAAATACTTAAAGTAAGAAATATGATTGCAAGGTAAGTATTCTCTCATTTACACGAATAATTTTTTTGGGATGTAGGCCTATATGGCATTAAAGGTTTGAGGTAGATGGATTGCGAATAAATGACCAACGAGAGAGTTCCGGTACGGATAGAATTATTCACTTTGTTTGGCACGTGGAAAATTTAGGGTTTGTGGAAATCAACATATGTGTGTTGGGAGAGTAAACAATTCAGTGGTGGGGATTGCGATGGTCGAACATTGCTTCCGCATCGATTTCGAAGTCGCATTAAAAAGGTTTTTTAGCAAATGGGTTATTTCATTTTAAAAATTGCATTTGTTTTGAATGAATGCCCAACGAGAGCGGTTATCAAATCTCAATAAT
Organism: Palaemon carinicauda; assembly: GCF_036898095.1. Classification (NCBI taxonomy): domain Eukaryota; kingdom Metazoa; phylum Arthropoda; class Malacostraca; order Decapoda; family Palaemonidae; genus Palaemon; species Palaemon carinicauda. The sequence goes on from NC_090725.1 coordinate 194,005,209, forward strand.
ACATATTATATATATATATATATATATATATATATATATATATATATATATATATATACTGTATATATACTGTATATATATATTCCTAGTAAGTTGGCCTAGTCACCCGGTGAGATACTACCACCTGGATTATTGGGTCATTTGACTGGTCAGATAGCACTAGCTACATTGGATTCCTCTGGTTACCGCTCATTTTTCCTTTACCTACGCGTCCCCGAATAGTCTAGCCTATTTTTTAAATATTTCCTCTGTTCTCATACGCCTGGCAACACTAAGCTAACCGAAAAAAGCTTCTTCAATCAACAGGTTAATTACCGCACTGTAGTTGTTGAATGGCTTCCTCCCTTGGTAAAAGAAACTCTTAGCTTTGTAAGCAGCAGTTCTAGAAGGACAATCCAAAATCAAACCAATGTTCTCTTGTATTAGGTAA
>NC_090725.1:194015638-194020638 GCF_036898095.1 Palaemon carinicauda
TTTTCTTACATGCATGAATCATAAGCAGCAGTAATGGGGCTGAAACAAGTAATTTTTGTATGTGCAAAATTCTAAGACTGAAACTGAAATAGAATTTATACTAACAAAAAAAATATTTAAATAAATGTTTCCTAACAGCGGATAAGAGAGACGCAAATTTTCCCATATGGAATTACAACATTAATATAATTGCCGTTTCGAAGTATGACTCATCTTACAACCTGTGGCTTGATAAGTGTTATGAGTGAATTATCCTTATTTCAACACCATATGAAGTATTGCCTATCAAATAGTGACTACTGTAGAAGTATAAATTGCTCCTAAGAAATTAAGTGTTACGAGAAGCCTAGGCCAAAAGATGAAAGGAGGCAGCAGGCCTACTTCTGAGCCTCATGATGGAGAAGGCCTGACTGTAAGAATTAACTGCATACCTAATATTACGAAGAGGGTGGTGTCCGGGAAGATCTGAATGTAAAGGATGGTCAGACTTATGAAAAATTTTATGCAACATGTATAACGAACTAATTGAACAACGGTGCCAGAGATTGATATCTAGATCAGAAATAAGAAATTTAATAGAACGTAAGTTTTTGTCCAACAGACTAAGATGAGAATCAGACAGGAGAAAGATTCTCGAATGAAAGACTTAAAACAGTTCTTCAAAGTAGATTGACTACCGAAAATCTTAAAAGACTTTCTCGGTAAGCCATTTTTTTTTTTGGTTTAATTAAGGAAAAGACAGACCTAATGTGTTTCTGAAGAGTAAATTTGCTGTCGAGAATCATACCCAAAGTTTTAGAGTGTCATACAGAGTTAAAGAAATAATATCAATGCTGAGATCTGGATATTGAGTATCATCTGTCGTCGACCTACTTACAGTCATACTTTGAGTTTTGTGTGGTTTCAACGTCATGCCCCACAATTTCCACCATGCACTAATTTTAGCTAGATCTCTATTAAGGGATTCAACAACCACAGATTTACAGTCAGGAGATGGAATTGATGTAAAGGGTAGCTTCATCTACATATACAAGGAGCTTGTTTTTTATGCCAAACCACATGTCATGAAAAGTAATAGGCCAAGAATACTACCCTGAGGAACGCCAGATATCACATTCCTATACTTACTATGGTGCCCATTAACAACAACTGTTTGCGACGTATTACTTAGAAATTAAGTAATAATTCTAACCAAAGACCCACCTACTCCCAACTGTTTAAGTTTAAAAAAAAATGTCGGTTCTTCGTCAGGTGCTTATATGTGAAGATGGAAGAGATATGAAGTATTGCGTCATCATTAAGAAACTTTACAATTAGTTCAAAATACATAATTGCACCTGGGGTCGTAAGTTATAAGTAATTTACTTTTGGGTTCCACCCTTTTTCCAATATATTGATGCTATACCCACTAGTCATTTGAAAAAAGTCACTCTTTTTCATTGTTCTTCATCTTTTTATTATGTATATGATTATTTCCCATTTTTACATTAATCCTATATTTCTCCTATCATTTTGACATGAAATAAACAAGCAAGGAAAGCTCATTCTTGTAGTTGCACGGCCTAAAACTCTGCTGTCCCATTTTGGTTCATGCTTGTGAATAGTTGTATTTATGCGTGCTTACAGTGTGTGATGTTATTCGTATTAAGAACGTTCCTAAAATACATTTATAACTTATTGATCAGTAGCTTAGCAACAAAAAAGGATTGCCCATGGCATTAGTAGATAACTAGAATAAAAAAAAAAAAAAAGTTCATGGTATCGATATGTAACAAGAATAAAAAAAATGTTGATGTTGATAGATAACTTGAATAAAAAAGTTGTTCGTGGCACTTATAACTAGATGGAGAAAAGAAAGTATATGTTAAATGGTATTACTGGATAACAAGGATAAAAAAAGTTCATGCTGTTGATGGGTAACCAGAATGGAAAAGATTTCATTGGTATTCATAGATAACTTTTGTTGAAAATTAGGTTGTCTACTTCTCTCGTATTGAGAGTAAACTTTCATTTAAAAAACAAAAGTTGACAATGGTATTGATAGGTAACTAGAATTAAAATTAAGGAATTTTTCCATAGTATTTATCGGTACCTAGAAAAAAAATAACCTGAATAATAAAAACGAGTTGTGCATGTTATTTATAAAAGCAACTGATGTGAAAATAGAAAGAATTATCCATGGTATTGAGGGGTAACCAGAATGAAAAAAAAAAATAAAGTAGTCAATGGTATTGATAGGTTATCAGAGTGAAAAAAGTGTTCTTGGTATTGGTATATAGGGTAACAAAAATTAATAAAAAATTATACATGTTACTGTTAGATAAATACACTGTTATAAAGAACTATACATGAATCATTAGAGTAGATTAACAAAATATGACCAAATTACTGACAGAATGCTAGAAATAGAAAAAAAAAAAAAAATAAGATCGAACACGGTTTCAATTGAGAGTGTGAGTTCTAAACCACTCAACTTTAGCTCCCATGTATCCCTCTCATAACTAACTTCAGTAATAGAGCTGCCTGTCTGCGGATTTAATTTAACCAAGGAAGGGTCGGACAAAGGCTCACATACGCGTACTAGCAGTTCTTGACCCACCAAACTGCGTTGTGTTGACACACAGATTATATACATACATATATATATATATATATATATATATATATATATATATATATATATATATATATATATATATATATATATATATATATATAATACCGGTGGAGGTAGCAACCACTAGTATTAATCGTAAATTTCATAGTGTAGATAGGGAAAGAGTAGTTGTTTTAAGTATCCTTTTTCTTTATTATCAACGTTTCGTGATTCTTAATCACTTTGTTCAGGGCTACAAATAAAACATACAATAATTAAGAAACAGCTAGAATTGCAAGTTCATTTAAAACAGCAAAAATTAGTTAATATTTAAATGAAAATTGAAAAGAAAAATACATAAACATCAGAGTAGCGAAACCAACCTCACAGAAGCCTAGTGAGAAACTGTATGCAAACAACAGTTAAAAAACAAACCAAAGAGGGCTATGACATATTGAATGGAGAAGCTTGACTATTTAACGACGGAACTAGTCGTTTGATCAATATGGATTCAAGAAGAGGGAAGTCGTGGTTATTTGACACTTGACCAATGATGGTAAAATCTTTGTTGTCAATATTTTATTTCCATATTTTGCATGATTCCGAATATTTGAATGTTCAGGGTTGGATATTCTGCAACCTGTTCGATAGCTAACACCTCTATGGGAACCAATTCTGACCTTTAACAACCTCCTGGCAGATCCTACATAGGTCCCAGAGTTACAATTCGGGCAAATATATTTATATACAACACCAGAGGACATATAAGAAGTCAATTGATCTTTGAAGTGGAAAAGCGAGCCAATTGTGAAAGGGTTCTTATCGATAAGTTTAACTTCTACAGCTGGGAAGTGTTGGTGGATAATTTCTGTAAATTTTTTCCTCGGGAAATTTTCATGGAGAAAAGGAAAGTTTGCATAGAATTTTAGTTTAGGAACTTTAAGTGTTTTTGGAGTCTGAGCCATATTTTCATTAAATAATCTATTAATTAGTTTGAAAAATATTTTGGTCTTATTACTGTGCTATAGATCTTGACTTTTAGTTACTTCCATCAGGCTTCTTTTATCCTATTCTCAACTTCAGGCTCACACCCTCCATCCTGGCTTATAGTATAAATATATCTAAATTGTTCCACCTGCATTATAACTGAACCTCTAGTTTCATGCATGGCTATCCTGTCCCTACCTTCCTTATTACTCATCATAGGGTCTGTGTTATCCCCATTTACTCTCAAGCCATCTCTCTCCAAAGTCTCTTGCTACTCAACAACCATTCTCCGTTAGTTTTCCCCATTTTCAGTGTTAATCACCTAATCACTGTATATAGTAACGCCCACAACTCTTAATTTCTGATGGGCTTAATCCTGACATCTGGTGTAATACAACACTAACTTCATAGGTTTCTGTTCCCCCAACAGCTTTTATTACTCATATCCTTGTTCTTTTATAAATCATATCTACCATTCTAACCAACTTTTCTGGGCCTTGCGTTTTCCTCAAGCACCAAAATATCACTTCTCTTGGTATTCTATCATAAGCTTTCTTTAGATCTACAAAGGCACAGAAGAGCTTCTAGTTTATTTTTAGCGAGCCTAGACTCTTTTCCTATAGCTGCCTTGCTATAAAGATGGCCTCCACAGTCCCTCTCCCCCTCATGAATCCATACTACTGTTTCCCAATTATTACAATTCCTCATCTACGACCTCTCAAAACTTTCAAACCATGCTCTTTTAGTTAATTTCCATGTAGTTACCACAATCCATGACATCACCGTTCTTCTTAAATGTAGATACCATTAAACTCTCCTCCCAGTATTTAAGCAATATTTGCTCTTCCAATATTGTTCGTAATAAACCCAGGAACCAATCCTCCCCATCTGCAGATAGAATTTTGACCAATTTGATACTCTGATGGACCTGGTGCTTTACCATTTATCATTTTACTCAATGCCAGCTTTACTTTTCTGTATTCCTTATTTCCATCCCTGCCCCCTTCACCCTTTGTGCTTCTCCCGTCTTCTCTCTCTCATCTTCTGTATATATATATATATATATATATATATATATATATATATATATATATATATATTCATACACATATCTCTCCATATATATGTATATATATATATATATATATATATATATATATATATATATATATATATATATATATATATATGAATACATACATACATGCATACATACATACATACATACATACATAACTATATTCGTATGTGCAGGAAATTATAAACAAATCACAATCAAAGTACCGTATACTTTCAAGTAATTGGTGGAGATTAGCAATGTTCTGTTCTGTACCGCATGTGTTTTACACACGATTGTACACTGTAACGGCATTTTCGTTTTTATTGTATACCTTCTACACCTCACTGTTTTCAGTAA
>NC_090725.1:194025638-194038138 GCF_036898095.1 Palaemon carinicauda
TGACCCTTCTTCTGGACCACATTGAGTTTTGGAACTACACTTTATTATAAAGGTTATTGTGGTGAGAAATTTGATAAAAAATTATGGAAATTCGGAAACATTCAACAAAATTGATAAATGAAAACTTTAGGTTCTTTAAAATATAAATAGAAAAATTTAAGATCATATTTTAAATGCATGAATGACTTTTCAAAAGACACCCGATTCCATCTTTTGCACCCGGACCGACGTCGGTTCCTCGAAAACCCCATCTCTTGTTAAAATTAGACTAAATTATGAAGGTCACACGCTCCCTCAGAAATTTGGTGTGATCTGCATTGATCTTTGACTCAATTCTATTTGTAGCAGCGCCTTTCCTTATGTCAAATTGTTGGTCTCAATGTTCTTTTATTTTATTTTGCAATGAAACATTTTCTGAACTCCTATCCATGCCGTTTTTCTTCTTTTTCGGATGTAGCTCAAATTTCCAAGGTTGCAGAGGTGTTGATGCAGAGCTTTCAAAACTGGCCTTATTTTTGCAACGAAGCTTAGGATGTGAAGCTTGGGAAAGAGAAGGAGAAAAAGAGAAGAAGAGAGAGAGAGAGAGAGAGAGAGAGAGAGAGAGAGAGAGAGAGAGAGAGAGAGAGAGAGAGAGAGAGGATAAAGCTAGAATGGTTCTGTATATGTATGTATATAAATGCACATACATATGTATATAATATATTATACATATTCATACATATATGCATACATACATACATGCATACATCCATATATTTACGACTATATAAATATATATATATATATATATATATATATATATATATATATATATATATATATATATATATATACACACACACACACACACACACACATATATATATATATATATATATATATATACATACATATATATATATATATATATATATATATATATATATATACACGGATATATATATATATATATATATATATATATATATATATATATATATATATATATATATATATATGTGTGTGTGTGTGTGTGTGTGTGTGTGTGTGATCGAAGCAGAGAAAACAAAACTAAATAATACACAGAAGTTGCAATATTTTTGTAAAACTTTTCCTATACATATTTATGAGTAAATGTTTGAGCGTCGTATCCACACAATGGTACTCACACATGCCCATCTTTACATTCGCATACACAAACATTCACTTCTAAATTTTTTTTTTTTTTGGGGGGGGGGCGGTATTTACTCTTTGTACCTTCTCTTATACAGGTAGGAACTGTCTATTATGTTACCTGTCTTGATGTTCTATGTCCCCTGTTTAAGATGGACATTTAGCAAACCCAAGACACTTATTGGCCAGGTGGCAGGGTAGGAGACCAGTTCCCACTGCTACGGGCTTTTCAGTGATACACACTGATACAGATCTCCTTGCATAGTTGCACATTGCATGCAGAGCAAAACCTAGTGGTTTCCTTGCGTATCCCCTTTGACCAGAAGTAACGACACCTCTTCCGTTGGGCCCTCGGAAGACTTTGTGTTTTGTCGTTCACTTTTGTCTGATACTTGACCACAGGAACCATGACATAAGTATTTCTTATATGTGGGAGTCTTGCTGCATGTTGATGTCGTCTTCTTCCCCTTTCAGGTATTGCCTCTGTCGCAGGAGCCATATGCTGATGGTCAAGGTCACTTCCTGAGGTTTGGTCAAAGCAGAGGAAGGGCTTCATTTTGTTCTGCTTATATGACATTGACATCCGTGTAGGGTGACTTATCAAAAGCAAATTGTACAAGGGCATCAACGAAGAACAAGCGGAATATCTTGAAGCCCTTATTCTTCTTGGGGAATTACTTCCAATACAAGGTGAATGCATCGTAGAGGACCATCTGGAAAAGGTATATAACAAACTACTTGGTCCACTGGTGGTTAAGCCCAAAAATGGTAATACTTGATCATTTGATCAAAATGATGAATGCCATCCTTTCAGGTATTGTAATCTGAGATGACCGTGACCTTATGGCAATGCAACTGCAATCTTTTATGAGTTCTTTCTTCCAACGATTTTGATCCTCCAACTCTTCATAATGAATGTTCATTATCAGTTTGACGAGGGCCACATTCTTGCAGATGATCGCAAAGAGGTTCCCAAGCCTCTTGAAGTACACATTTCACATATCTAGGCATGCTGGTTCATGCATAAAGATGCAGTTCCCTACAGTCATCTCTGGGGAGCCAAAGTATCCCACAGAAATGTATGCCACTGTAATACAACACTTGAGAAAGGGTATAGAGTTATAATAATTGTCCATATAGAGCCAGGTAGTGGGGGTATTCAGCAGATTATTCGTTGACAGCTTGTCCAATAGCGATGGTGTCTGATTGACCTTATAAGGAGATTGGGTCCCAAATAATTTTCACTATCCATTTTAGTCACTGGCAACCAGGAATTTTTCGAAAAGCAATTATATGAGAGGGCAATGTAACATAAATTAAGGAGAAGCAAAATTATAAGTCATAAAAAATTAATTTAATTTACAATTAAACGGTAAATTTATGACAATTTACAATCCGAAGAATGACTGGCGAATATGGTGATCCTGATCAGTTCAAATCTCGGACAAAACTTAGCGTGGACTTTCTCTCTCTCCGCCAGAGAACCTGCATTTGGTCCGCACTATTACCCCTCAATTTTCGAAACATCCGAAGGATCTGTAACCCATAGCATGAAACATTATAAACTGGAAACGTCAGGGGCTACAAACATAACAATGTGCATATATGCGAAATCTTACAAAACAAACGAACTTTTAATATTAATCTATGGAAAATACAAAACCTAGATCAATAAACGATTTGAGAATCCTAATATAAATGTCAAGATCAAATTTAAAACTTAAAAGGAGACTCTTCAGACTTTATTATATATATATGAGTTTGGTTGCAAGACAAAAGGTTATAAAACCGTAACTATAGTTGAAAGTTCACTAAGCAAATGCATCTTACTTAATGCAAACCTTACCTCAACATATAGCCAGTCTCTTAGGTCCATAGAAAAGCAGTGACAAAGGTAGAGGTGTTGATGGTAGTCTTCTATTTGAGCTCTTGAGTAGTATAAGGTGGTCAGACGATGACGTGATCCATGAGCGGCTAAGTCCAGAGCCACCGATCTTACACTAATGAATGACAGCCATTGTCCTTGGCTGCCAAAAAATTAATTCAAATTCAGGAGAAGACTGCCTTGCTGCGCTTCTTACGCTGGCCTCTTCATACTACTCAAGAGCTCAAATAGAAGACTACCATCAACACCTCTACCTTTGTCACTGCTTTTCTATGGACCTAAGAGACTGGCTATATGTTGAGGTAAGGTTTGCATTAAGTAAGATGCATTTGCTTAGTGAACTTTCAACTATAGTTACGGTTTTATAACCTTTTGTCTTGCAACCAAACTCATATATATATAATAAAGTCTGAAGGGTCTCCTTTTAAGTTTTAAATTTGATCTTGACATTTATATTAGGATTCTCAAATCGTTTATTGATCTAGGTTTTGTATTTTCCATAGATTAATATTAAAAGTTCGTTTGTTTTGTAAGATTTCGCATATATGCACATTGTTATGTTTGTAGCCCCTGACGTTTCCAGTTTATAATGTTTCATGCTATGGGTTACAGATCCTTCGGATGTTTCGAAAATTGAGGGGTAATAGTGCGGACCAAATGCAGGTTCTCTGGCGGAGAGAGAGAAAGTCCACGCTAAGTTTTGTCCGAGATTTGAACTGATCAGGATCACCATATTCGCCAGTCATTCTTCGGATTGTAAATTGTCATAAATTTACCGTTTAATTGTAAATTAAATTAATTTTTTATGACTTATAATTTTGCTTCTCCTTAATTTATGTTACATTGCCCTCTCATAAAATTGCTTTTCGAAAATGGCGACGAGGATGGGATTGGTTGCGAGGTTCATTATTGCCTTGAGTATGTTTTTTCTTGAATTTCCGTGAGCTGGTTACGTTCCAGAGTCCCGTATCTCTTTAATATTTCACTGTATTGCTTTAAGTTTAAATTTGTTCGTTAAATTCTTAGAAAAATGCCGCCGAAGAGTATTTCGCGCAGTTTTCGTTCAGCCCTTAGGCAACAAGTTACCAAGAAGTGTAGTTTCATAGAAAGGTTTGTTTCTTCGATGTCTGTAAGCGATGCTAACGAGCATATGAACGTGTTGGTTGACCTTAAAGAAAAACTTGACAAAGGGAATAACGAGGTTTTGAAGGAAATTTGGGATAGCGCAGATAAAGATGACAACGGCGATGAATTGGTGAGTGAGGAAATGGATACTTGGTTTGTTTATGACGATCGTTTGAGTAAGTGTCTCTCTCTCCTTAAGACCGCGGTGTCACTTTCGCCCGGAAACCTTTCCGATCGTTCGCGTTCTGAAATTTCACAGCTTAAATTACCTGAACTACCTTTACCGACATTTGGTAATCGAGAAGGTGAGGATATTTCGAAGTTTTTGCGAGAGTTCGAAGCAACTATTGATAAGTATGATCTTAGTACTCACGTTAAATTTACTCTTCTTACGAGACAGCTTTCAGGTGACTCGCTTAAACTGGTTAACTCATTAGATTGTAGCAACCGTTCGTATGAAGAAGCTAAGAAATTATTACAGAAAGCGTTTGCAGATACTTTGTCTCAACAATATAGGGTTATTAAGCAGTTATCGGAGTTGAAGCTAACGTATCAGAGTGATCCGTATGACTTTATCAGTAATATGAGAATAATTTGTAATCAATTTGAGGCTTTAAGCATAGATCAAAACATAGTTTTACAGTATTTCATATGGAATGGGTTTAATGACTGTTTCAAGAATCAGTTAATGCATATTACTGGCTCGAATAAGCCCTCGTTGCAGCAAGTAGATGAACATATCTTTACTGCTTTGGAAAGATATAGAAACATATCCAAGAAATTTAATGTGAAACAAGGTAATCTTGAGAAAAAGGTTGTGCCCAACTCAAATTGTTTAGCTTCTGCCGTTGTTAATGTTGAGAAGTCTAAAGTTAAAGAATGTTCTCTATGTTTAGCAGACAATAAAGGAGACATTGATCACCCAATTTTTAAGTGTTCAGTTTATGTAACTCCACAGAGTAAAATTGAAAAACTAAAACAATTGAATTTTTGTACAAACTGTACTTACGATTCTCATAAAACTTCAGATTGCAGGTTTAAATTTAACCGAAAATGTAAACATTGTAACAAGTGGCATTTCAGCTATCTTTGTAAATTTCGTAAAGACCCAAAAAGTACTGCTAATAACCTTAAGAATGATTCAGATAACCAAGAAGTGACTAATCAAACGACAAAGGGGAATTGTAAAGAGAAATCGAACTCTAATTCTGTTGTTTCTAATTTAACTTGGTCTGATTTAGGAGTTTTAAGAATCTCTTGTAATCCGGTGACTGCTATGCCTTCCTTTTCACTGAATGACAATGGGGATCGAGGTATAAAGGATTCAGGAAGTCAAGTAACTTTCGTTGAGGAAGACTGGGCTAAGAGTATGCATTTTGAAGTTGTGGATCCGAATTATTCTTTGGTGGTGAATGGTATTAATTCTTCAAAGCCATTAGCCACTGTAGTATACAAGGTAAAGTTGAATGATGATTATTTTACTGCTATTGCCATGAAGTCTATTAATTTGAAATTAGTTTTGCCAGGTATCTCTGAGGTAGCTCAAGTATTTAAGGATAAGGGCTATATATTAGCTGACAAAACTTTGCATATGTCTAGGGATAAAGTTGAAGATATAAAATTGCTCTTGGGAAATGATAACTCTCATTTAGTACCACAGAAGGATGTGCTGTTTGGAGGTAGTTCTGAAGTGATTCCCTCTGTTTACTTGGAATCACCCTTAGGAGTGATGCTTGTAGGTGACATTGAAAGGTATAAGCAAAATCTAGCTCTATTACCAGACCGGATAAAGCATTCTTCTGAAGTTTGTGCAAAGGGTGAGGGTCCCCTTGAAGTTGATAGTAATTTGAATATGGATGGATTGTTCTTAGATTCGGTAGAGGAATTCAAGTTCCCTGCTTGTGCTAATATTTCTGTTTTAAATAAGGGTCAGATTGTTGAAGCTGAACTCGAGAGAGCAGCAGAAGAAATTCTTTCCTCGAAGGCAGAAAGTTTTTCGCACAGTGATTCTAACTTATATGACGAAGACTTTAATGAGGAGAACAGGAAAGTAGTAGAATTTGCTTTAGAAAATACTTGTAGAGATCGTGATGGAAGGTTAGTTATGCCTCTGTTATGGAATGGGAAAGTAGCTCATTTGCTTGGTAAGAATCAAAATCTGTCAAAAGCAATATTAAAATCAAATTTTAAGAAATTTAGCAAAAAGGATAATGCTTTACAAATGATGGACGAGGTTTTTAAAGAACAGGAACAACTAGGCATTATAGAGAGAGTATCCAACTTGGAGCAATTCTTGGAGGAAAACCCTCAACATAGCTTCCTGCCGCACATGCCAGTGTTCAAGATGGACCGAGAGTCTACAAAATGCCGTAATGTATTTTTGTCAAATTTGTGTGAATCTGACAAAGATAAACCTTTAACTCTATCTCATAATCAAACAATTTTTGCTGGTCCTTGTTTGAATAAGAAAATTTCTACTTCTATTTTACAGCTAAGATTTAATGAAAAATTGTTATGTTTTGATATAAAAAAGGCATTTCTGATGATTAAGTTGGTGCCTTCAGATCAAAGTAGGTTACTCTTTTATTGGTATAGAAACGTATGTAAAAAGGACTATTCCTTAATTGTTTATAAACATTGCAGACTTCCATTTGGTTTGCCATGTAGTCCAACTTTATTAATGTTAGCACTTTATAAAATTTTGATGTTGGATGTCCAAGGTGACAATATTGATGTAAAGGAATTGAAGACAGAGTTATATAACTTAGCTTACATGGATAACTTGGCTTACACGACCAATGATATAGACAGGTTGAAATGGGCTTATGAGAAACTTGACAGTATATTTTCTCCCTATAAATTTGAATTGCAGCAATTCATAACCAATGATGACTCTCTGCAGCAACAGGTAGATAAAGATAAGGAAAAGACTCCTACAAAAGTAAAATTGCTTGGTTTGCTTTGGGACAGAAACATTGATACTCTTTCGGCAAGCAAGTTGGTACTTGATAAGGATGCAACGACCAAAAGACAAATTTTAAGTTCTATTGCAGCCAATTTTGATGTGTTCTCATTTTATGGTCCTTTATTAAACAGGGCTAGATTATTTATGCACTCGCTACAATGCAGGAAAGAAGTTGGATGGGACGATAGACTCTCTGGTGAGGAGCTACGAGAATGGTCTAATATTTGCAAGCAAGTAAATGGTGTTCCTGAAATTGCAGTGAAGAGATTTGTTGGTCGCAGGAATGATCCTTTCCAAATTATTGCTTTTTGTGATTCTAGCAAGCTTATATATGGAGTTGTGCTCTTTATCAAGAACTTGCGAACAAAGGAGGTAAGTTTCCTTCTGTCAAAAAATAGAATAATTGGACGCCAGTTAGAGCTAAAGTCTATCCCTTCTCTTGAATTTCAATCTCTCTTGCTTGGTACGGAAACTATTGTTGACATTTATAAGGAACTTAGTGGTTCAGAGTGTGTCTCCCCCATAAACATTACAAAATTGGTAGTTTTCTCAGATAGTGCAGTTGCACTGAATTGGTTAAATTCTCGAACAAATAGGTTTGATAAATTAAAAAAAACTAAGTATTTTTGTTATGAATAGGTTGCAAAGAATAGAGAATCTATGTGAAACGGTCCCTGTGACTTTCAAATTTTGTGCAGGTATGATAAATCCTGCAGATTGTACTACCAGGTCATTGTCATATAAGAGGTTGATAAAATCAAATTTCTTCACAGGACCTGATACTATTCATGATATCTTGGAAGATGACAGTTTGGATGTAACCATCCCAAATCCTTTAACCAATGTACTTGAAGTTTCAGAAGGCCACTGTGAGATAGGGAGTGTGACTGAGCCAGAGATGGGAGGCATTTTGAATTCTACAGTTGGAAATTCCGATTGGCTTCATTTGATTTCGGTCTACAAACATGTGCTGACATTCATAAACAATGTCAAACGGAAGTTAAAGAACAAATCCGGCAAGTATGACCATTTTGAGGTTTACAGTAATGATGAAATTTCTTTGAATGCATGGCAACTGATGATTATGCAAGATCAACGCCAACATTTTCCGGATGTTTTTAAATATTTCAGAGAAAGGAACCCTAAAATTAGGGATATGCCTAACATAGTAAGTCAACTAAATTTATTCATTGAAAAGAAATCTGGTTTACTAAGAGTTAAAAGTAAATTTCATAAGTGGAGAGACGGTAGTTATGTATTCCCCATTCTTTTGGCCAAAAACAGTAAATTGACTGCAGAAATTATTAGAAATTTTCATGTTAAGTTAGCTCATTCTGGAATATATGCCACATTATCTGAGGCTAGGAAACAGTTTTGGATTCCTTGCAGTTTTTCTACTGTAAAGAAAGTCTTGAAAACTTGTGTTCACTGCCGTAGATTTAACGGTAGAACTATAAAGTTAAATCAGTCCCCTTATAGAGAATTTAGGGTTTCTCCTCCAACCATACCTTACAGGTATATTTTCATTGACTATTTTGGACCTTACTGGGTATATTGGATGGGTAAGAAATCAAAGGTATGGATATTATGTATCACCTGTTTATGGTCCAGAGCCATAAATCTTAAGGTTTGTGTAGACCTTTCGGTGATATACTTTTTGCGAGCACTTCAGCTCCATTGTTTCGAGTTTGGGGTGCCTGAACTCTGTTTAAGTGACCAAGGTTCACAGCTAACTTCAGGTGCTAGAACCGTTGAGAATTTTATAAGTGATAAGGATACACAATCTTATTTCAGGGAGAACAACATAAAACCTTTGAGCTTTCAGCAGTACTATAAAGGCCACAGTGAACTTGGATCTTTAGTGGAATCTTGTGTAAAGATGGTCAAAAGGCTTATTGAAGGCTCTATTCGGAATATGGTCCTCGAATATTTAGATTTTGACTTTGCTGTACAAAATATTGTACATATAGTAAACCGTCGACCAATTGCCTTTAAAGAATATTTGCGAAACAATGATGGGACTGAACCTGTACCATCTCCTATAACTCCAGAAATTTTAGTTAAAGGTCATGAATTGAATTCCTTAAATATTATTCCCCATTTACATCCTTTACCTAGGGCAGATGATACTTGGGTTCCTGATATATCTCCCATTTCCCATGTGAAGGACAGCCACAGGAAGTTACGAAAGGCTAGGGAAAGTATAATAGAGATATATAATAAAGAATTTGTTGTGCAGCTGGTGAATCAAGCCACTGACAAACGCAGTAGATACCAACCTGTTAATCATAAACTATTAGAAGTTGGAGACATTGTTCTCATTAAAGAACCCCTTCTTAAACCTACTAATTTTCCAATGGGTATTGTCAAAGAGATAAAACTGAACTCTTTAGGTGAAGTAACGGGTGCAACAGTACTCAAAGGAAAAAGTAGGGAAGAGACTAAAAGGCACGTTTCATCCTTGATTCCATTGCTCTATAAACGGGAATATGAGGCTAAATTTAACGATAAGGCACAATCGCCATGTGAGGATAAACTGAGCAAGGAAGATGAGGTTAAGGAGAGACCCAAGAGGCGAGCTGCCATGATTGGGAAAGATAAGGTAAAGAAACTATTTGATTAGCAATGAGGGATGAAGCTGGCATACCAGCAAGGCATTGTCTTTCATAGATATTTTTTTCTGCTAAGAATACCAACAAATACCTAGTGAAAAAGAGGTGGATAAAACCCAGTGACAAAGTTAGGTATAGCAGATTTCTCCATAACCCAGGAATACCTGCGAAGAGCAATACCATTAGTGAAGATTTGGTAGACCAGCTAGTCAGTAGCCACATTATCCTCCTGATCATCTTTCTCGTGGGCATGTGGTGTTACAGGTCTTCTTGCTTGCCCTCTTTAGCATCACTGTCTGGCTCTCCTTCATCTTGTCCGACAGTGTATATGACCCCAACCCTCCCATCCCCTAAGGTAAGAGATTGGTCAAAATTATCTCCCCATCATTGCTAGAGACCCCCGACCCCCATTTAGACTAGTTGGGTAGACCTAAATTTGACTTCTGATTCATCAAACTCCAGTTCGTTGTCTGAATCGTTTCTGTACAGCATTATATTTGCATTGTATTTACAAGTAGGGTCTTAAGGTTGAGAGTATGGCTCAGGTGACTACGACATACTGAAGGTTCACGAGTGTTTACGCGGTTTTCACATTATGAAGTTTGACAACGCAGTTAGCTGTGTTGAGGTAACTCACACAGCAGTCAACTTACATTTAATGGAGTTGTCCATATCTTCTTTGTGTGTGAAATTGCATATGTGTTTCCACAAAACATGTGCATCACTGCCAATGGATGCAGCAGTCAGTGGATCATCGTGTTCAATGCACGTCTTCACATCTTGCGTACATCATGCACACTTGGCAGTATGATGAATTAATTCTCAGTACAGAGAACATGCTTCAATGTCTTACTGTTTTTATCATGGAACATGAGGTTGATAAAGATCTCCTTATATCCTTAGTGGAGAAACTAATGTTTAGGATAAAAGCCCTGAAGGCTACAAAAGTGGGAATTTGACCACATTTGCATAGAAGGAAGTTTGCTGAGGAATGTATGATGGCTTTGAACAACTGAATGATAGGAAAGAATGATTTCGGTAGGTTACATCAACTATACTTTCTCGTGAAACTTCTTCTAACTCTTTTCTCTGGATTCTATTCTATTTATCAAGGCCCTTCTCCTAATTTTGGGAGAAGCCGACTTCAAAACAGGGAAACAGAAGGGGACCTTTCCTCTGTCCCCTCCTCCCAGCCTGACGAGGGATTCAGCAGAGTTTAACTGGTAATGCTAGGGTGCCACAGCCCACCCTCCACCGTTATCGACCACAAATGAAGTTTCACACGCTGATTCCCCTACTGCTGCTACCTCCGTGGCCACCAAGGTGACCGGTGGAAGCAACAGTGCCTACCGGAACTGTCACAATTGCTCGCCATTCATTCCTATTTCTAGCACACTCTCTTGCCTCTCTCACATCTATCTTCCTATCACTCAGAACTTTCTTCACTCCATCCATCCATGTAAACCTTGGTCTTCCTTATGTGCTTCTCCCATCAACTCTGGCACTCATCCCCTTCCGTAGCAGACAGCCACTTTCCATTCTCTCAACATGGTCAAACCACTTCAACACATTCATATCCACTCTAGCTGCTAAATCATTTCTTACACCCATTCTCACCCTCACTACGTCGTTCCTAACCCTATCTAAATGAGATACACCAGCCATACTCCTCAGACACTTCTTCTCAAACACATTCAATTTCTGTCGCTCTGTCACTTTCATTCCCCACAACTCCGATCCATACATCACAGTTGGTACAATCACCTTCTCATACAGAACTCTTTACATTCATGCCTAATCCTCTATTCTTTACCACTCCCTTCACTGTCCCCCAACACTTTGCATCCTTCATTCACTATCTGACATACATTTGCTTCCACCCCACCATTTGCTGCAACAACACACCACAAGTACTTAAACTGATTTACTTCCTCAAGTAACTCTCCATCCAACATGACATTCAATCTCACACCACCCTCCCTTCACGTTCATATCATAACCTTACACTACTCTCTGTCATCTCTGCATTGGTCACACTCAGATGACACATTATTTTTTGCTGGCTGGCCAACATCAACCATATTGTGACGACTGTCTGATACCTTTGTCAGTGAGAGTTTTTTTTTTAACCGAATACCCCACATATAGTAGTGAGAGAAACTTCCTTCTCTCAAATTCCCATCCAAACTCTGTCTCTACTCGACCAAGCTTCTCTTTTGAGTCTGTAATCAGTACAATATCATCTGTAAACAACAGCTGACTTACCTCCCATTCATGATCACTCTCCTATCAGTTTCAATCCTTGACCAAGCACTCGAGCATTCACCTTCTTCACCACTCCATCAACAAACAAATTTTACAACCATGGCGACATTACACATCCCTGCCTCAGCCCCACTCTCACTGGAAACCACTCGCTCACTTCATTTCCTATATTAATGTGATAGTCACATTATATCTTAAGGCTCGTACTCACTGACATAGAAATCAGCAAATGTATATCGAATATGATATGTGGTAGGTCTACGTCATACATTAGAGGAATACCCTGGGTCTTCCAAGACCTTTATTGATAGTATGTTATTAAAGTTATGTCCATCCCTATCTCTAACCACATTATAAAGAACACAGCAGGCTTCAACTATATTTTTGTAAATATATAGACAGAAATTTAGCAGATGATGGGATAATCTTTGTTTATTAATCAAGATATCACAAGTAAACTCAGCATATATCCTTGCTCGGTTGACCGATAATTAAG
>NC_090725.1:194043138-194060638 GCF_036898095.1 Palaemon carinicauda
CTGAATACGATGGAATAACTGTCGAGATAAAACTCCCAAGCTTCTTACAAGATTATTTTGTAGAATGTGGAAGGAAGAGGCAAAACCTGATTAATGGGAGTTAGGAGTGTTGGTAGAAATGGCAAAATTAGGAGACCCGACTGATTGCAATAATTACAGAGGCATAACACTGACTTTATTTGTTATGAAAATATATAGTGTGCTCATTCTAAAGAGACTGAAGAGAAAGATTGATGAAAAGCTGAGAGATCAACAAGCAGGATTTCGAAAAGGTAGAAGTTGCACAGACCTAATTTTCATTTTGAGACATGTTGTACAGCAATGCGTAGAATATAGAGATCCACTTTTGATGGCATTTGGGGACTATGAAAAAGCCTTTGATAGTGTGCACTGGCCAATTTTGTGGAGAGTCCTACATGTAAATATGTAAATTTGATTAAGTCTGTTCATGAGCATAGCAAGTGCAAAGTTAATGTTAATAGAGTCTTATCAAATGAATTTCCAGTAAACAGCGGAGTACTCCAATGGAATGTAAAGCAGTCGGAGATGGCGGAGAAGGTTTGGATTGCATTGGATTGGTGATAGGAATTTAGCTGACATAGATCATGCTGGTGATACTGTTCTTGTTAGCAGAACACCACAGCATTTGCAATACTTGCTTACCAGAATGCATGAAATATCTCGCGAGATTGGGCTAAAGATAAATAAAAGAAAGACAAAGATGATGAGAACAGAGTATGCAATAGAAGATGAAATATCATTGGAAGGAGAAAGGATTAATGAGGTAGAATCATTCAAGTATTTAGGAACTATGATCTCCAATAGAGGGTCTTTAGAATTAGAGTTAAGTGAAAAATTGGAAAAGGCATATCAGACAATGGCTAGGTTAAGAAAAATTGGGAAATCAAATTGCCTGAAAATTACATATGAAAATCAGACTATATATCCGTTTAATGAGACCGGTGTTACTGTATGATCATGATTCATGGTATGACAATGAAATAATCTCCAATGGATTTAGTAGATTTCAGAAAAAAATCCTCTGAAGGATATTTGAAGTTAAATGGGAGGACTGGATCAGAAAGGAAACTATAAGAGATTACTCGAGTGTCATATGTAGATGAGATCATGATGAGGGGTAGTTGGAGATGGTTTGAGCATGCTTTTCGCATATTAGTTCACCAAACGTTCAGCAGGGCCCCACAAGGCACTAGAAGAATTGGGAGACCCAGGCCTACATGGCTGAGGACTATGATGCACAAAGTAGAGAATGAATAGAAAAGTATTGAATTACGAGATCAAGATAGAGACGACTGGTGAAATCTAGCCGAGGCCCTTTACATCAATAGACGTAGGAAGAGATGATTTTATATATATATATATATATATATATATATATATATATATATATATATACATATATATATATATATATATATATATATATATATATATGTATATATATACATATATATATATATATATATATATATATATGTATATATATATATATATATATATATATATATATATATATATATAAATGTATATATAGATATATCTATATCTATCTATCTATCTATCTATCTATCTATATATATATATATATATATATATATATATATATATATATATATTACCGGCTAAGCTGAAACCCTAATTGGAGAAGCAAGATGCTATGAGCCCAAGGGCTCCAACAGGGGAAAAGAGCGGACAAAAGGAGATGAAATACTACAAGATAAGTAATACACGATCAAAATGAAATATACCATAGAACAGTCTCAGTATCAAATTAGATCTTTTATATACTAATTATTAAACTTAGAAAAAAAGGAGAGAGAAATGAGATAAAACTGCGTGCCCTAGTGTACCCTAAAGCAAGAGAACTCTAATCTATGAGAGTGGAACGCCATGGTACAGAGGCTATGGCACTTCCCAAGACTAGAGAACCATAGCTAAAAAATGTCATTACATTGCAGTAGTTAACCCCTTGAGCAAAGAAGAATATTTTCGTTATCTCAGTATTGTTATTAATATGAGGATAGAGGAGAATATGGAAAAAATAGGCCAGACTATTCTTATATGACTAGGCAAATACAAAATAAGCTGTAATCAGAATGAATGAATGTTTTGAACTTTTCTGAAATCCTGACATCGAAGGTCATAGGCGCTGATATTGTTTATTACAAATAAAGAGTTAAAGAATAATCAATTAAAACCATAAAAGCAAATATATTATAAAAGTTAAATAGCATTCAGAAGACCTGCTTCGGAGATAGATTTAAAAATGCTGCTAGCATTGTACTACACATTATGCCCAAGGATCTTGGCAATGATGAACCTGCCATCCTCACCTTGACCTTCAAAGAGATATCTATTTTTTCTGTGCTATAAATGGGGCATTCAGTCAACAAATGCCTCTCTGTCAAGGGTTGGCCAGCCAGCAGAAACTCATGTGTCATCTGAGCGTGACCAATGTGGAGACGACAAAGAGTAGTATCCCACTTCCAGGGCATCCCGTTATACCTCCAAGGGGATATAACATTACTTATGTCTCTCATCTCATTTTCAGCTAAACTACCCCAATGTTGCCAATTATTATAAATAGAATTCTTAATTGTTGGTAAAAACTCATTACAGGGAATTATAGAGAAGGATCCAATGTAGCACTGTCTGGCCAGTCAAAGGACCCAATAACTCTAGCGGTAGTATCTCAATGGATGGATGGTGCCCTGGCCACCCTAGATATACTGTATATATATATATATATATATATATATATATATATATATATATATATATATATATATATATATGAATATATATATATATATATATATATATATATATATATATATATATATATTTATATATACGTATATATGCATACATATATATATATGTATATATATATATATATATATATATATATATATATATATATAGTTATGTATATATAAACTAAATAAACACTGACAGAAAAACATTTATCATCAATAAATAAAGTAAACATTCTCAGAGTAAAATAGGGATATAAAAACAATGGCAGCCTCAGTAGCATTAATTTTGGCGTCGATTTTTTCAATAGCTCGAATAATCTTTTCTATATTACTGCAGTCTGCCAGTAATTGAGTAAACGTCATTCTTTATGGTTGGAAAGTCAAAATCAGGAAGTCCAAGTTGATGATCTAGGTAAAGGAAAACTGTCATCAGCTATGCATTCTGGAGGACCATCTCCCTTCCTCAGGCTGTAGTAGAATGGGGAAGATGCTGGCAACGTCCTTTTAAATGGTAATTCTGGCTCGTGGGTAGGGTGGCTGGATTTACATTGGCCGCTCCATGGTACATGGGCAGAGCAAGTAATGACGTACGGGACGCGGTGAATTCTCATTAGCTGAGATGCTTCCTGGGAAGGAATGATTCTCAGTCAATCTTTCTTCCAACTTATCTAAAGGTGGTAAACGGACATCTTGTTCTGCGCCGATTAGGCTCATAATTTTAATAATCTTATTAATTCTAATGATATTAATAATTTTTAATAACGGCACTCGCTGGGCTGGAATTTGTGCTGGGCGAGCTGCTGGGGCTCTGATCAGAATTATGTACGTTTGGGATGTCTTGTTCGGTACTTTTTCTTGAGATATGATTCCTGGGGCACAAGAAGAGCAAGAACATCTCTTAGGTCATGTTGAGGGATGGTTTTTCTTGCTGTATGAGGAGTGCTTCGAGAAGCCTAATGCTTCTATTGTCAGGAGCACGGCCGATAATCCTAGTAATATTGACGCTCTCCTAATGTATGATGTTGTAGTTATGTACTTGAAGGGCATGAGCTCATATAGCCCCTTGCTGGGCATGGCAGGACCACTATGTGACTGTCCAATGGACTGTCCTACCATGTCCAGCAAGGGGATATAAGAGCTCATGCCCTTCAAATAAGTAACCCCAATATGAGACGTGAGGCGATCGTCAAGATCATCGGCCATGCTCCGGAGAGTAGAAGACTTAGGACTCTTGAAGCACTCATAAAGCGAGAAAAATCATTCCTCAACACAACCCATGAGATATTCTTGCTCCCCTCCTGCCCCAGGAATCATATCTCAAGAATAAATACCGAACAAGACATTCCAAACATAGACCACTCTGATCAGCAGCCAAGCAGCTCGCCTAGCACTCTTTCCAGCAGTGAGCGCTTCCGTCAATCAGAGCCTAGTTGGTGCAGAACAAGATGGCCGCTCACCACCTTTAGTTGAGCGGGTAGACATCTTGAATAAAAACTATTCCCTCCCATGGAGTGTCACAGCCAATGAGAATTCACCACCTAACATAGGTCATTACTTGCTATGCCCACGTACCCGGAGGCGGCCAATTTCAGTCTTGCTACCCTACCCACGAGCAAGCATTACCATTTAAAAGGTCGTTGCCAGCATCGTTCCCCTATTTCACTACAGCCTGAGAAAGAGAGATGGTTCCCCCAAAACGCGTAGCTGATAACTGTTTCTTTACCCAAATTGTCAACTTTCCATTAGATACTCAGCTTGGACTTTTTAATTTTGATTCCCAACCATGAAGAATGATGTTTGCTCAATTACTGACAAAACACAGTAATACAGAAAAGAAGATTATTCGAGCTATAGAGAAAACAGACTTCAAATTGAATGTTACTGAGGTAGTCATTGTTTTTAATTAAAGTTGTATACACTTATGCACAAACGTACACAACTCTTCATACCAGAACTTTTAGTGAGTTTCTTACTCCTTGTACAGCGTATCCATACAAAGACCTATACCAGGGACGGTGTCCTTGTTATAAAGGAAAGAGACGACGTGGGAGGTCTTGACTTTTGGGGTGGGAATTTCCGATTTTATTTCCGAGGGCAGACTGCCGTAGTTTACGAGCTAATGACGGCTCCCGGAAATGCATCAAAAAGCTTTGCTTTTTATGCTATTATATCATGTTACTATTGTACAATAACTTTTGGATGATGGCGAAATTTACACACAGATGGAGAAACTTTTGTGCCTTGGAACTGCCAAACTATGACAGATATGAACTTCTTTTATACTGTATTATGTTGAGAAATTATTGAACATTTTCTTTAATGTAATATGTTTTAAATGAAACGTGAAAAATATGTGAAAAATATGAAATATAAATGTTTAAATATTCATGAAAAATATGATATTTATGTTAGAGGGTTTTATTTTATATGGATACTGTGTAGAAATCCAATTTTATGAATATAAAATGCAAGAGAATTTCCTGACCACTGTCAGTATGCCGTAAGAAAGAAGTTTATTTTGACAAGTTGTAAACAAGGCGAAGGCTTACTAGGTATTGAACGTTTGCTTTACCAGCCCTACATTTGCACTGTTGCTATCTGATATCTGTAAAAATTTTCGACTAGGCTTAGCACCTGGCCTCACTCAGAGACAAATGTCGTTCTCCTTTGATGATTCAGGAACTTTTAGTGAATATTTACGCGAAATAAGTACTGCTGGGTCATCAGAGCACGTAGGGTAAAATATTTTCTGACGCGAAATCACATCATCGGATCACAAGAAGGTTAAGAATCCCAAAGTTCTCCTTCATTGATAATTGTTGGTTAATTTAAGTTTCCAACTCTTTTTTTTTTCTTTTAAAGTGCCATGATACGAATATATTAACTAATATTTTTCATAAACTCTGACACGTGTATAATCATTTTATCATGAAAACATGAACATCATCCTCTTACCTGTAGCGATTTGAATTTCGCTGGTGATATGTGCTAGGTTTGAATTTTCCCGCATCTTGGGGAGCCCGGAAACCATAGCTGTGACGTCACTTGGCAATATGGGCTGTGGAGGAGCTTGCATTGGTTGTTTTGTTTACATTGTGTTTGAGCAATCTAGGAGAAAAGCAACGCAGGGCCACGCTGTTGGATCACCAAAACAGTGCCAAAACAAAGTCAAGAACTCAAAGAGTTTGTGAGGCTTTTGGCTATTGGAATACAACAGCAAAGTGTCTAAAACTACACATATTTCCCGGAAAAAAAGAATCCGGAATTAGCGGAAGATTGGGAGAAGCATTAAAATGACCACAATTATGTTTATATCCTAATTTCAATCATTATTTCAAAATATCATAAATATGTTAACTTTCCGGTTCAACCAATTTTAGTGAAAAACGGTTTTCTCTTTTTCTTTGGCAAAACATCGGATATCATCCTACTGGAATTAGCCCATCTCCCTTAAGGAAACCATACCCGAGTTTTCTAACTTTAGATGAAAAAAAATAGGAAAATGAAGCGGAATCTAAATAGTTGGGAAAGTTAACACTAATTCTCAAAGGAAATCTTGGAATTAACATACGGAATATACAAAGGACTCAACAAGAATGTAAAAATTTGTTATCCAGATATTTCCTCTGTTCAACTATATCTCTCTATCTCAATTGTAACCTCGTTCATGGCTTACAACATGAACTCTTCCATTTGCGAGTATGTATTCATCTTGATTCTCTCTCTCTCTCTCTCTCTCTCTCTCTCTCTCTCTCTCTCTCTCTCTCTCTCTATGTATATATATATATATATATATATATATATATATATATATATATATATATATATATATATATATATATATATGGTGTGCAGCAGGATCCAAAAAACATCAGTTAACAGGCCATAATTTACAGATTTTACAGATTGATAATGAACATTGCAATGTTCGAAACGTCTCTAAATAAATTATGGCCTGATAACTGATGTTTTTTGGACCCTGCTGCACACCAAATATTATATATTCACCTGTAATTCCTATATATTTATATATATATATATATATATATATATATATATATATATATATATATGTATGTATGTATATATATATATAGAGTGTGTGTGCGCGTGTGTATGTGTACTTGTGGGTCTGTATTTCCAGGCGTGTAAAATAATCTTATTTACCAGCAGAAGAATGACCGAAATAAACCAATAAATGTTGTCAAATTACACAGTAGGTTTTCAGAAAAGACTGATAATGTAACCAAAAATTATACAGGAAACATCGTTTCTTATTTAGCAAGAATTTTAAAATGTCAAATAAAACTTCTTACTAACCAATTAATAGTAAAAAACGGTATCGGTAGGAAGAGCTTCAATGTTTCAACCAGATGCAGGAAAAAAAAAATAAATAAAGTTTAACCTCCCTATCCTTGTGTTGGTTCGTGTCCTACCAATAATACCCAGGAACGAAGTGAAGAGCTAATTGCTGGTCCATACAGAGTACCAAATCTGTATTGGCATCTGTTAGCAAAAGTCCTAGCTTAATTCCCTATGGTCCACGTGGTCGTCAAAACATACTTACAGGAGCCGTAAATCTCTCTTTTTCATCACTTGAATTGCCTGATGAATCAAATATCTCCTTCATAGCTTGTAAAACTTGATGAGGAGCATTCAAGATCTGACTTGCCATGTTTACATCTGGCTCTAGCAGGACCCATAAGATCCTAATGCAGTGTTGCCGTAATCACCCAGCACCAAAATCTGCCTGGTCCAGATATACTGTAAATCCGCACATCTTTTATATATAAATGTTAATATTTCTGGACACAGGGTGACCCTATACATGAAGTTTTTAATCGGGTAAATTGTTTTAAAAACCCTCCGTTAACATCTAGGCTATATTCGTTATATTGAGGTATAAATCCATCATTTAAGGAATGTAGCCTTGACCAAGAATCTGTAAAAAGGCAGCTTTTGTCTTAATCAGACACCTAACTGAAGTGCAGTGTGTCAAAAGAAAGGGTTTGTTTAGATATTTAGACACCGTAATTTATTTTATATCAATTTCAAACGGTAATTAAGCCTACCAAATACTGCATTAAACAGTTGCAGTATATCAGCGTGGATGGTAGTGCAGAAGATACATAATTGCATAGTTTTGGAGCTATGCGACTACAAGTGGTTGTAAGGCGTAATGCCTCTCCAAAGGAATGTTTCGGGGACCAAAGTACTTGTCAGCTCTAGATATTCTGAGGGTCAATTAAGCTTCATGGTTTAGGATGCACTGCAAACATGAGACCAGCTTTGATGACACAAATTTCTTTTGCTCTTATGGGTTGTGACCTTCATCAGAAAAAAAGACGCCAAATGGCATGGATGGCCTCGATCAGAGTACAGAATCTACTTTATTGAAGAGTAAATACGCGAGCAGCAAGACCATACCTACTTAGAATAATCAGCACCACACTATAGAGAAACGAATCTAAGACGAGCGAAACTTAGTTTTCAAATCTAGATTTACCGGGTGGGGGTGGGGGATGGGGGTGGGGGGTGGGGGCGGTGAACTAGCCTGAAAATTTAGCGTAAATTTGACATGAAAAAATGTCCATAAGAAACGACTTCTTTTATGTTGCAAGATTAGAACTGTGGATTTTGGCGAAATGGGGAAAGCTTATGAGATTAGTCATAAAATTGTGAAACGTTGTGAAGTATCATTCTTGTATTTAAAAATTTATTTAGAAATTTCTAGTATGAACACTTTCTGAATATCCAAATATTTTTGTGTTATAAATTCTCACTGCCATAGACTTTATTTTGAGGTGTAATTAAATTACATCATTCATCCAACATATTCCTGATGAAAAGTAACAGACATAGAGGTTCGAAACACGTGTTGACACACACACAAAAAAAAAAAAAAAAAAAAAAACAATAAATGAAGTTTTCGTCTTTTTGTGAATCCTAGCTTAGTTTTTCAGGAGAGATGATATTTAAAATTTTTCGACGCCACTAGGACATTATATAGCTATTGTTAACGTAAAATAATATGCCCAAGTGCCATATTCAGAAGTCACAAGGTAAGGGGCAACTAGATGGAAATGCAGAAGTTACTTTGTTGCAGAGGTTTTGGATCCAGAAGACTAGAGGCTTTTTTTTTTTGTGGAGCGATGGTGTTCCAAAATGATCTGGAATAGTAGAGCAATGTAGTTTTTTCATTCTAGATATTTGGAGAGAGTGACTAACCCACATAATTTAGGTTGTGTTGCACAAACGAGACCATCTTTGAAAATGGCACATCAATCCCTTTGTAACAATGGAATCGTGAACATCATCTTAGAATAAAGCGAAATGTTACTGATGACCTGGATGTCAGTACAGATATTTTTTTCCGTATTAAAAAGATTTGGAGCAGCAAGTCCACATATTGCCGTAAGGATCTGTGCCACTCTTAAGAGAGTAAAATCAGAGGTCAACGAATTTTACAAATGAAAATTTTCTATGAGGCAAGTGTACCCCATAATTTGACTTTTGGGCTAGAGATAACGTCCTCCTAGAACTAACGTCAATCTTGATGCAAGATGATATCCGTTGGCTTTGTCAAAGAGGGTGGGGGATGATGCTCATGAGATCAGTTATTAAATTCTCTGAAGCATTATGAAAAATCTTATATGTAATTCCAAAATTTATTCAGAAATATCTCATTTTAGAGTATTTGAAAATTTAAACTAGCAGTGCGTATTTCTCATTTTTTTGGGTTACTAAAAATGTTTGCATTTTGAATCTTCATCACTAAATCCTTTATACTGTATTAAGGAGTAATTCCTTCCTCTAATCAGTGTAATCCTGATGAAGAACCGTAGGAAAATGTTTTTTCGTAACGTGTCGATACCAAATATTTATTGTACATATTATCCTAAGGTTTAACTGGAGCTCAGTTCCTCCGAAGAGGATTGGCTTTGTTTTTTAGACATTGGTATGATATATATTATTTGTCAATGTAAAATAACATGTCAAAATACCCTGTTTAGAAGTGGTAAGGTATGCATAACTTGGATGGAAATACAGAAGATAATTCATTGGGACACCACCCCAAAGGAATTAGAATCAGGGAGCAAAGTATTTTGCAATTCTGGGTACTCTGAGGAAGCGGGTAATACTCACGGTTTAGGTTGCAAAAAGCAAACGAAACATCAATCCATTTGGAAAAGTGGAGACGTGAACTTCAACAGATCAAGAAAATAAACAGCATGAATGCCGTGAACAAGAGTATAGAAATCATTATTACAGTAAAAATATTGGATCTGCGAGACCAAAGTTTGCCATAAGGAACATCATCGCTTTAAAGGGTATCTAATCCGTAATAAACCAGTGTACAAAGCAAGATTTTCGGATTAGCCAAGTAATTCTCATATTTACCCTACTTAGGAAAAAAAAAAAAAACTTCTTTAAGAACATCCGACATTCCCGTTACAATATTGGAATTGTGAAGCCTTTTGAAAAATCATTTATATATTTTAAAATTTATGTCGAAATTTCTCATTTAGGAAATTCTTAAGTTTCTTTTATCAAAAATCGTTCATTAATTTCAGTTTTCAAATATTTTGGTATTTTACATGCTCACTGCATAGCCTTTATATTGATGTGTAATTTTATAATTCAACCAATGTAATCTGACGAAGCATCAGGGAAATAAAGTGATCCACAACACATGGCCACTCCAAATCGCTAATGGAAAAACGTAAAGGCAATTTCCATCTAATCCTGAAACGTAATTCTGCAGTTTTATTTTATTTTTTATTTTATTTTTTTTTCTCTCGTAGAGGTATTGCCTTTGACTATTAGATGACACTACGACATTGCATATGAATTGTAACCGTAAAGTAATATGCTCATATACCATATTTAGAAGTAGCAAGATGTGGATAACTTGGATGGAAGTGCCGGTGATACTTTATTGCAGAGGATTTTTGAGCCAAGAGACCACAAGCTATTGTGAGGTCTGATGCCGTTCAAAAAGAAACTTGAACCAGAGACCAATGTAATTTTCAATTCTAGATATTCCATAGGGGCTAGTAAGACGAGGTTTGAAAAAACCTTATGAATTCCCTTGCAATAGTGAACTTCATCGGATAAAGTAGCGCGACAAGGATGGTCACGAGGATTAACCCTGCTTACAAGGCATCAAACCTGAGATCAATATAGTTGATAAATCCAGAATTTTTGAGGGGAAAGTAACCCTCAAAATTTAGGCTCTTTCAGAATAGATACAACGATCATGTTATATCATTGTTAATTCCGTTGCAAGATTAGAACTGAGATTTCTGCAAAGAGGAAGAAGCTTGTGATACCGGTTATGAAATTCACTGATGCCTTGTAGAATTGTAATTCAAAAATTTATCTTAAAATTTCTCACTTCAAAGAATCTTACACTTTTCATTTACCAAGCTCGTTAATTATAATTAGTCTTGGACTTTTATGTTTTTTGCATTGAAAATTCTCACCTTTATCACCTTTATATAGAGTTGTGATTTCATAGCTTGACCAATGTATTCCTGACAAAGAATAATGAAAAAGAGTAAATTGAATCCAAATATAAACGCAGATTAGGCTACAACTCAAGATTTTCTGATGGGCAAGTGAACATCATGATTTATATATCAATTATAAATGTTAAGAAACATGCCTATTTGCCTTATTTAGATGTGGTAATAAATTGAATAAACTAAATAAATGTGCAAACGACATTTCATTGCAGAAAAATTTATGAAGTCATGGGACTAAAAACTGTAGTCCCAGTGTTGTCCTGACGATGATGAATCATTGGAAAAAAAGTGATTTGAAACCAGTGTCAACACCAATCTTATCTGGGGCTCAATTTTTTCCCCGAAGAAATGTTGTCTTCGACTTTTAGAAACTACTACGAAATCTTACATACATACACACACACACACACACACACATATATATATATATATATATATATATATATATATATATATATACATATATATATATATATATATATATATATATATATATATATATACATATATATATATATATATATATATATATATATATATATATATATATATGCGTGTGCGTGTGTGTGTATTCTTAAATAGTGAGCCACAGCTATCCTTGAACATCCAACTCCTACTTTGGGAATAGCTTAATAAAGGGAATTATATAAGACTAAAGATTCGTCTTTTACCACTTAACTATTATAGTGAAGATACTTTAATTATGTTCTATTACATAATATTTTTTTTACTTAATCTCCACCTTTCTTTACATTCGAACATTCCTATGCCGTACCATCCTCCTTGTAGTACTACGATGTTCAGATGAATCTGACAGTTTTGTATTTCCTTTCGAAACGGTCAATATTACGCATAATGAAAATTTAATTTCAGCTGTGAATAAATTGGTTAATGATCTTTCTAATAAAATAGTCTCTTCAGTAGTCCAAACTTGGTGCAAGTACTATATTATGGGGAATGGCCAAAGTGACCTATTATTGTTTATCAATAATCTATTAACAGAAAACTTAACCCTTTTTTTTTTGAGAATATCTAGATTAGTTCTCGTTCATGGCCTATTTTTTACTTTTCCCCTTCTCCTCTTTATAGGGTTGCATCTCTTTGGTGACCATCCTGCCTATTATCAATGTACTTCTCCATTTAGGGTTCCATCTTGGGTTGTGAGAAAAATTATATTAATATTTCAACATTTACTGGTCCATCTTTCGGCTCTCGACTATTACAGCAGTGATTTAGCTATTACTTAATATCAACTTCTTCCACCAGAAAACATTTTCATATTTATTAAATGTTTTTTGCAACTTTTTATCAAATCTCCATTTATAATGTTTCATACGTAAACATTGGCTATTCAAAACATTATCCATGGGCTATCTTATTATCCCAAAGTTTCTAAGCTTGATCCGCTACTCTTTTCTACCCTTTCGTACCATTTTATCAAAAAAGGTAATAGATATTTAGGCGGAAATGTAGAAACGCTTGCCTCATTACTGTATAATCATTGTTACAGCAAACTCCTTAATTTCTAACATATACATATAGCTCTGAACATATCTCTCTTTTTACTCAAAAGATCTCTATATTAATTTCAGAAAATAAGCATATATATCATACATCTCTAAGGCTCATACTTAATTCAACAAATGATCAATTTATGCTATGAAAAAACTTTACTTGAGATCATGCAATGATATACAAATTAATGGTGACAGGTAAATTAAAGAAATCATTTAATTTATATTTAATTACAACAGTCAAAATGAAATAGAAAATTTATAACATAGGAAAATGAAATGTAATCCCTTTGTTTGATAGAATCCTTGTCCTTTGTGTACTGTAACCCTTCCAAACCGTCCTCTTCTCGGAGAGATGACCTTACGCCAGACACCACTCCAGCACAACATGGTCACCACTGAATTTTTCCATAACCTGACAATTACAATGAAATATCTGTAATAAAGGCCATGGCCATCTATGGTTTAGACTAAGTCATAAGCCTTTAATGTTTTTACTTAAATGTAAACATATAAAAAATGTAATAAGTTTGATAGCAAAGACCGTAATATTCTTAGTATTTAGCTTAGTAGGATAACTAAGTTTTAGGCTAGCCTGATACAAATTTAAAGTTCTTTACTAGGTTAAGTGCCTAGCTTAAAATTTAGTATAAGTTTTTCCCAGTGCTTAGTCTACTTAGCCATCATGTAAGCAAGCTCAATAGCCCACTCTAAAGTTTTTAGAAGTTTTTTTAACGTTAATATATGAAAGAACAGAGTTACTCATTAGCTTAAATTGTGATACTTGAACCTCTGTAAGTTTTGCCAAAGTTAACGAGATAATAACAGTGTAATGACAATCATTAAGTTCCTTTTAAATATCACGAACTATTAGGTAATATCTTATAGGACGTGCAAGTTAGATTAATGAACAGACAGTTCATATATAAGCAATTTGAAAATCGACTGAAACACGCGTAAACGTAACTCGATTCTTACCTCCAAACTGCTAAAAACCCGTCTCCTTTTTCTCCCCAAATCCTTCGGTAGTTTTGTTGAATTTCGCCTTCATCGTCAATGGCAGCTGTCCTCGGCAAACTTCTAAATAGTAACTCTTCATATTGATTATACCATTAAGCTCTGTGATCCATGAAGACTATAAGCAGATCGGCTGATACGCGAAAAACATGTAGGATGGTTCAACTACAGGTCTTGTCGTTCTGGTCTTCGAGTCACAACTGCTCTTCTACGTTTTGGCAGTTATATCGTCGCCTCTTCTTCAAGATATTATATGGTCGCCTCTGCTAAAATTTGTTATTTCGTTTATAGCTTTGGGTTTGAAAAGGTTAGTCATGAAAACATTTACCATGAATCAGCCAAATTAACTTTAAGAACATAAACTTTAGCCACAATAAAGTAATAATGCTAAATTTGAATATCTAAGTACAACTTGGTGATTACGATTCATGAGAAGTAGAAAGAAATCAAACCATAAACTCCTAAACCCCATGCTTAACAAGAAACAAAATATTTTAAAAGGTTTCCGGGAGTTTATGTAAATAAAAGAGAAATAACATACTGTTAAGTAAACAATAAATGTGAAATATATCTTAGATATATTTTGTATATATGCACAGCCGTGTGCATTTTTTGAACATATAGTTCTTTCTCTAGTAATCATTTGGCCATATCTTACTGTACTTTTTCAATCCAAATTGTACTGTAGACGTTCTAGGATATACGAAGCCCCATAAATTCTTACAAGTTACCTTCAGCTGCATTATACTTTCAAAAATTGACAGTTTATCCCACCATAAACTCACTCGTCTTGATCGTTTCTCTAATCCTTTTTTGCCCTTTTGATCCGTATAGAGACCATTACATATCAAGCTTAAGTTATTACTCTACCAGCCATCCATTTATATATTTATATATATATATATATATATATGTATATATATATATATATATATATATATATATATATATATATATATATATATATATATATATTATTACTTGCAAAGCTACAACCCTAGTTGGAAAAGCAGGATGCTATAAGCCCATGGGCTCCAACCGGGAAAATGGCAAAGTGAGGAAAGGAAAAAAGGAAAATAAAATATTTTAAGAAGAGTAACAACATTGAAATAAATAACTACTATATAAACAATAAAAACTTCAACAAAACAAGAGGAAGAGAAATAAGTCAGAAGAGTGTGCTCAAGTGTACCCTCAAGCAAGATAATTCTAACCCAAGACAGTGGAACACCATGGTACAAAGGTTATGGCACTACCCACGACTAGAGAACAATGGTTTGATTTTGGAGTGACCTTCTCCTAGAAGAGCTGCTTACCATAGCTAAAGAGTCTCTTCTACCCTTACCTAGATGAAAGTGGCCACTGAACAATTACAGTGCAGTAGTTAACCCCTTGAGTGAAGAATAGTTGTTTGGCAATCTGTGTTATTAGGTTTATGAGGACAGCGGAGAATATGTAAAGAATAGGCCAGACTATTCAGTGTGTGTGTCGGCAAAGGGAAAATAAACCGTAACCAGAGAGAAGGATCCAATGTAATACTGTCTGGCCAGTCAAAAGACCCCATAACTCTCTAGCGGTAGTATATATACTATACATACATACATATATATATATATATATATATATATATATATATATATATATATATAACTATATATATATATATATATATATATATATATATATATATATACATACATATATATATGTGTGTGTGTGTCAGTGTGTGTGCGTTAGCGTGTGTGTGTGTGTGTGTGTGAAGTAGGACTGGTAATATTACGGAATTATTTTCACGTTTTAGGTTTTTTCTTACCCCTTCGTTAATTCATTGAATGCTATGAATATTGCTATTCTTGCCTATTGAATTCGGCAGCAGTATTACAGCCAACACGTTTCCTTAGGTAAAATGGCTCCTTTGTCCATCTATCTGCCTGTTTGCTTGGCTACCTCATTCTGCAAATAAAAATCCGCAAATTAGAGGGGTTGGATACAAAAGTTCTGAATGATGAGATGTTGATGAATGGGAATCTCAGATCAGAGAATATGGAAGTAAATGGGGAGGGAGAAAGACTTTGTTGCTGTCTTTGTCAAAGAACCTTTATATCTGGTTTCAATACAAATTTACTTAGGTCTCGATGATAAAACTATCTGTGAAAAGATTTTCAACGAACTAATTTGAGAAGGGCAAGGAATCTCTCTCTCTCTCTCTCTCTCTCTCTCTCTCTCTCTCTCTCTCTCTCTCTCTCTCTCTCTCTACGTATTTGTGTGGCCGTCTTCTTGGTATCCCCATATATCATCGGATTTTTAAAAATTCTTTTGAATGATAACTCTGGGCAAGTGTTTATTTATACATCCACATTATGTAATTAATCATAGCTGGTTTGGAGAAGTGGATTGTAAAATTTATCTACATTAGGGAGTATAACGAATTTTTAGTTTGATTTTCAGTCTCTCTGAGTTATGATGTTATACTGGTGTCTTCTATGTTACTTTTTGGAACTTTTGTACCTCTTGAAAGCTATTTGGATTGCAACATCTTTTCAGTATTTATTAGTTCATAGGAAATACAATATCAATATAGGTTGGGTTAGCAATGTCTTATTCTGAACAAGAACAGAGTATGCAATGGAAGATGAAACATCATTGGAAGGAGAAAAGATTAATGAGGTAGAATCACTTAAGTCTTTAGGAACTATGATCTCCAATATAGGGTCTTTAGAATTAGAGTTTAGTGAAAGATTGGAAAAAGCAAATCAGATAATGGCTGGGTTAAGTAAAATTTGGTAATTAAATCGCCTGAAATAACATATAAAAATCAGACTATATATCAGTTTAGTGAGATCGGTTTTACTCTATAGACATGAGTCATGGTATAACAATGAAACAATCTCCTATAGATTTAGTAGATTTGAGAATAAAGCCCTCAGAAGAATATTGGCGGCTAAATGGCAGGACAGGATTAAAAATGAAACTATAAGAGAGATTATTCGAGTGCCATATGTTGATGAGATCATGATGAGGGGTAGATGAAGATGGTTTGGGCATGCTCCCCAAGAGATGTTAGTCCACCAAACGATCAGTTGGGCTCCACAAGGTACTAGACGAGTTGAAATACCCAGGCCTACATGGGTGAGGACTATGAAGCGCGAAGTAGGAGATGATGAATGGATAAGTATTCAAATAAAAGCTCATGATAGAAACGACTGGTCAAATCTAACCGAGGCCCTTTGCGTCAATAGGCGTAGGAGGAGGAAAGGATGATATTCTGAACAATCATGTTTGAAGAATGTTAGTAGTAGACTTCCGAAATGTTTTATTGCCGGAAAAAGACATAATTTTAGTCATTTGATAAAATTCATGTATTTAATCAGATGGTTCTCATTAGCATGGTTTGGGGAGAAATTGTATGCTCTATACCTTTGTGATGTTTCGGACATCTTATATTACCTCTGTGATCCCAATTGGCGGAATGCAAACTTTTAATATGTTGGGATATGGAGTAGCTACCCGTGTTTTTTTTTTTTTTTTTTTTTTTATATATGTTTCTCTTGTAGACAGCTTCCTGCTTTTCTTGTTCCGTAAAATTAGGAAACATTACACCTGTAAAAGAAAGGGCTATTCTAGAATCATGGTGAAAAAGAATGCATTTAAACTACAAATA
>NC_090725.1:194065638-194073138 GCF_036898095.1 Palaemon carinicauda
TATGATGAAAAGATAGAAGATGACATATCATTTGAAGGAGAAACGATTAATGAAGTGGAATCATTCAAATATTCAGGAACAATGATCTTTAATACAGGGTCTTAAGAATTGGAGTTTAATGAAATATTGAAAAAAGCAAATCAGACAATGGCTAGGCTAAGTAAAATTTTGAAATCAAATCACCTGAATATACATATAAAAAAACATGCTATATATCAGTTTAGTGAGGTCAGTGTTACTGTATGTACATGAGTCGTGGTATGACATACACTATCCAACAGATTTTATAGATTTTAGAACCAAGCCCTATAAGAATATTAGGAGTTAAATGGCTAGGCAGGATTAGAAATGGAACTATAAGAGATATTACTCATGTGCAATATGTGGATGAGATAATGATAAGGGGTAGATAGAGATAGCTTGGGCATACTCCTCGCACTCCCCAAGAGAGATTAGTTCACCAAACTTTCATCTGGGCTCCACAAGGCACTAGAAGAGTTGGAAGACCCAGGCCTATATGGCTAAGGACTTTGAAGCATTAATTGCGGGTTGATGAATGAAGCAGTAATGATTTAAAATCTCAAGATTCGACTACTGGCGAAATCTAACTGAGGCCCTTTGCGTCAATAGGCGTAGGAGGAGATGATGATAATGATGACTTGGTTTCATCTAAGTATCTTTCCTTGGAACCTCCAGGTCCTTGTTAGTTTTATTATATTTGTCAATATGATACTTGTTTTGGTAGTAGCTTTTATATTTCGTGTGAAACTCATGACCTAGGTCAATAGTCACCAACCTGCAGCTCAGAAGCCGCATGCGGCTCTTTCAAGACTCATGCGATTCTAAATTCTAAACTATTTTTTTTTTCCATTTAAAACAAAGAAATGTTTTAACAAACTGAAAACTATATTTTATTAAATTTTAAAGGCGTGTTATAGGCATCAATTTTACTGATTGTTTTAATTACTTGTAAATAGTTTCCCAATTTAAACTATCAAATATTTCAACATTTAAATAATCTTAACCTAAAATTGCAAAGAAAGGGAAACAGTATTTTATGCATTTTAGAAAAAGTGCTGTCATTTGTAGGAATGATTTCAGTATTTGTCAGAGATTTTGAGAAAATAGAGTTTGTTCGTTTGTCATCGCTGAAAAAATAATAAGAATCCGCAGAGGGTGAGTTTGATGTTGATGCCATCAAAAAAAAGGTTATCTTAAAAATGAATCTGGGTTTTAAAGGACGCTCCCAAGAATTCAGAAGGGAGAAAGCAACCCTGTCCTTTCAGACCAAACTATTTTGGGCAAATATCTATGCACTAAATTTGTCAGCCTTCACTAATGTGAACCGAGCAAAGTTTGGGCTTGAATAGCTGTTTTGCAGGAAGAAGTTATGGGTATCAAAATTTAAAGGTTTACTCTCTGATCTAGAGTCTTTAGAAACACAAGAAATCACATTAGCTAGCCAACACAAATGAGGATAACTGATAACTGATAAATCTGGAAAAAAGGAAGATAAGATGGTTTTTTGAGGTTTAGAGTACATTACCAGACACCTGCTAAAATGCTAAGAAGTTTGCATTTGGGGTTCTCTTACTTTTCGGATCCACTTATTTTTGTGAGCAAAAATTTCCAAAGATGAATCTCAGCTTAAAGCTGAATACTACTTCTTTCTTTCCAAACATTACCAGCTCTCCAAGGAATCACAGGTACAATTCTTCTGTCAATTAATATTACGTATGTAACTCTTAGATGAAATTACAGTTTTATTTTCAATAATGAATTTCCTCTAAGTTATTAGAAAGGCATATAATTTCCAGGATTGTAATGTAGCTTGCCCTTTGTGATACTGCGTCTCCCATAAATAGCAATGAGTACATTTTTTTTTTTGCAATCTCATATATATGAAAATAATACATTTTGCCATGTGAATATAATTATATAATTTTCTTTAATAATTTATGATTACATCCTTCCCCCTTCAATTATAAGCTATGATCTCAAAACTTTCAAGAATACAATGTAGCCATGTTTCTTTTGCATATTGTGATCATCATAATAATTTTTCCTACTACTGATACTAAATGTTAAAAAAAGATTTGTTACATTTGTTACAAGTGATGCCAGTTAAACGAAGGATAATGCCCTAAAGATTATACTATTTATTTGTTTTGTAAACACGAGTATAATAGATAATATCAAGATAATTATCTTATTAGGTAGGCGCCTTATTAAACAATATTTTATTATTTCTGATGTACAACAGATTTTGATTTTAGATTTTAGCTGACAGTTTTTATCATTGCGGCTCTGACACTACTACATTTTATGATTCTCTAAATAAACGACTCTTTTAGCTTCAAAGGCTGGTGACCTTTGACCTAGCCAGTAGGTCTGGGTTTTAGTGAGCATGGCTTCTGTATTTGTGAATCCTTTTTGTTCAAGGGCTTGTCTGTGTTAAATCTATCCTTACATGTGAAGCCCATAGAAACCATGAGAATGTTCTAGTTGCCTAAGATGGTTTACATACATATACACATCTTATTACTCTGGAAAGGAGTCTGGATACATACTGCGTTATATACTTGAACTTTTAGGCTGAGTATCAGATTTTTGCTCTAGGAATCATAGGTCCTCAGCTTGAAAAGCATGAGAAGCACTGTTTAGTTTCTTCAGGACATTATTATCGATCGATCACAGTGTTTTATGAAACAATACTACTAAGGTATCTGAAAAATGGCACCACCCTCAGGTGTGTATCATTAACGAAGAAGACTGGCACAATCTGGTTATGTTTACTTTGCGCTACCATGACTTTATTTTTTCTTTTATATTTGTAAGCCAAGTGCTCATTTCATTGATTATTATCTTGATTACTTTGGCAGAGTAATTAGCATATTTCAGGTAATGCAATTCGGATACATCATTTTTGTATGGATATTTAACTGCTTGATGCTAATCAGGCTAATGCCCATATGGCATTGTATAACAGAACATCGCCCTACATTGGTCTTATTTCAATGGGGGAATATTTGTATTCTAAGATGCTAATACAGTCTTCTGCATCCTTGTTGTGATTATTTTGAGAAATCCGTATGAGATCGCATAGAACTTTGTCATAGGCCTTGGAAAGGTCAAGAATGATTATATATAGGTTTGTATTTTTCTATCAGTATTCCCCTCTATCTGCCTGATGGAAAGAATCAAATGAATTGGCCCTGTTCTTTTTGAGCCGACACTGGGTCTCTGGTCACGTAGATTCAGATATATATAGAGCTCAGTGCAGGAGCATTATGCTTCATCGTATTTTACCACGTGCAGAAAAAAGAAAAACCTTAGCTGCCGTTTCTCTCTCTTTATTATGAATAGGCAATATCATGAAGTCTATCATTGAATTCGTTATGTACGGCACAGGTGTTTTTTTGCAACTGTATTTTTTTAATATTGCCCATATGCTCGAACCTTTCACAACTAATCCTTTTAGGATTAGCAGGTTTTGGCATTCATTAATGGTTTTTATTCCGCTCAGAACTTTGTGCAGTTTTCGTTTTTTTTCGAGGTCCTGGATGAGTGCTAAGTCAAATAAAGCAGCACAAACCGTTTCATAAACGGCGTTGTGTGTATTAGTGTAACCAGGAAAATATCAGTCCTAGAGGATGATTTTTTTCACGTGTGGTGACCGGGAATATTGTTTATTTATTTAGGACAATATTTGAATTTGATGGCACTATAAATGCCTTGCATGTTGATTTTGTCGAAAAAGCTATCATTTCCCTACCACCTTTCAACAGAAGCTCTCTATCAAATGTATTAGATGGTGTACATACGAATTCAGGAAATGAGGCCTTTACTAGATGGCGTTGTTTGAATAATAGCTTTTCCCTTTAGGGTTGTAGCAATAATAATAATAATAATAATAATAATAATAATAATAATAATAATAATATTAGTATTGAATAAGCGAGCCAAGGTGAATATTCTTATACTTTTAAAAAGTGTGAGTGAAATTTTCTTAATGCCCTATTTTCAAGTTAAAGATACCTACAAAAACCATACTGTATGTTCACTAAATTACAGATTGTTCGATTATAATATCAGTAAGGTCATTTGTTCTTTTTAAAATACGACATGCGCAGAAGAAAATTGTAGCGAAAAGTTAAACTTCATATTAATTTGACGTGAATTTCAAAGGCATGATAGAAATCTGAATAAAATTGTATAATATAACTTCATTTTTTTTTTCTTTACTTTAGGTATGATTGATGATTATCTCACTTCTCAGAATATAAAGTTATTTTGATTCCTTTCATCGGTCCATACAACGTATTCTTAAGAATTGCTATCCACATATTATTTTGACGTAAAAAAAATGTTCAATCATACTTTTTTGAAAATTCCATCGCTTATATAAAAACTATTTTACCGAGTTTGTAATATCTGTTTTAATGAAAAAAACAAAAAGATAGGTTTTATTTACGAATGGATTAGTAACTGCTTTAGTCTTATAATGGTGAGTTCATATTCATTGTTTTCATAATCGTATTCATAAGTTTTATCTATCTACTAAAATTGATAATTGATAACACGATTCAAAAATATTATAAATTGGACTAACTACCAAAGCTTTATTTTGAAATAATCTCTCTCTCTCTCTCTCTCTCTCTCTCTCTCTCTCTCTCTCTCTCTCTGATATACAGAACAGTACACCCAACTACAGTATATGCCCCCAAATTCCATTGACTTTTTATGAAACCCATGAATATGGTGATTGTTCGAAAGGGTTTTGAATCGCTCCATCATAGTATTGGTTTGTTTAGTGATTTTAGCTAAAAAGAAAAAAAAAAGAGAGATATTGCGATTCAAGGTATTAGTTTGTTGTTGTTGCTGTTAAAAATAATTAAGATACTGAATGTGGATTAGTATCAAACATATCTTTAAAGACAACTGATTTTTAGAGAAAGGCAACAATTGCAAAATATGGCATTTTCCATATATGTAAAGTGTATCGTTAATAAACATCATTTTTAAATAACGAGGTATTCTCAGTTTAGTTTAAACTTCCATGGGTCATAAAATACAAGGCATCTTTTCTCATATCTTTCCTATTACTTTTATTTTATGCACACACTGTTTTTTTTTTTTTATTCTTCAATATATACTTTTATGGTTATATTCAATATTTTATTCAAAGTTTTGATAATACGTTTTTGGAAGCTTAGTACATTTCTTTTCCCTACAAAGTATAAAAAAGAGGCTGATTTTCTGAATCTAATTACTGTCTCTTGAAAAATTTCAATTCTACAGAACAGCGTACAATCTTACTCCTTTTGTGTAATTTTCTCTATTTCTTTCAAAATAAATATATCATAAGTAAGTACTGTATTACTTATCAATATAGTGTCACTCAGGTAAGAAATTAATAAGCTATATAAGCTAACTCTATCTCACTGTGTGAAAAACTCTTACATTGAAAAGTATTCACATTGTTGTTATAAACAAGAAAAGATACTATTTACATGTTAAAGGAAATCTGTCTAAGATTGAAATGCGTGTTTAAACATACTTTCGACTAAGAAAGAGACAGTGATGTAAGGCAGGTTGCTGGTATTGGCTAACGGAGAGAGAAATTGAAATGCAAATGTTTGTCTATGTTTTTCTTTTATGGCCTGATATTTTTGTTAAGAAAAGCATGCCATCACCAATAGCGAATCTCCCCTGGGCATTTCTGGTATAGTTAGATAGCATAATGAGAGTGTCCCATTATAAGTTGCTCTTTACATAATCGAAGTCCGTAAGAGTAGAGTGTCCCCGTTATATTGTGGGTTCGCATAACACCTTTATAGATATGGGTAACGAGGATGGTCTTCAATGCCTCAAGTTCCGTTCTTAATACCATGAAAGTAGAATCAATATTTCAGTGCAAGATTATACACAAAGGATAGAAACTCCAAAAACTGCTTTAACGAGGGTAGCGTATGAATACCGTTTTGCTCAATTTAATTTAGATTGTTATACTTTATGTAAAGCACGGGCTCTTGCGTTGGTAGCCCATAAGAGAAAAGTTATTTGACAGTGAAAATGGTTTATACAAAATCTTTAGGATTACTGGACTAAGAAAGTGGTTCATGTCTGATATTGATGATTCAATTACTTAGTTAACTCGAAAAAGGTAAATTTAGTTAAAAGGATTGAAAGGGATATGGTGAGTGACTGGCTGCGTAAGAGCGAGAAGGAACACGGTAGGGCGATTCCTCTTCAGGTCAACGAAAAGGGAAAATAATAGCACACAAACCCCGTCAGTAGGAGAGAAAGTATTATATTAGAGAGTCCCGGGGAAGTTGGATATCGTGGGAAGGGAGAAGGAAAAAATATAAATCTGGGGGACATATACAGGCCATAAAATATCCTTAAGTAGCAGTTTAAGTAGTTACATGTAGTAATAGTATTGAGTATTTGTTAAGGAAAAGAAAGCTAATAATTAAGTAGATAGAACAATGTAAGTAGAAAAGCTATAGAAATCGCGAAAAAGATGGCCTAGAAAGGTTTAAGGTAAAGAAATAGTAATAAAATAAGTTTACCTTAAAGCAAAAGAAAAGCTAGAAGGAAAGACGAATAACAAATGATAAAAAAGAATGTTTTAGATATAACCACAACGGCCGGTGATCCAAATTGCTCGAAATCTTCCATTTGCCTTTGGGTCCGCTTTGTCAATTTGCAAGTGGGCCTCCTCCCGTAAAGTAGCATGAACATTCGCTCAACAACTGGAGTACAAAGCCTTACTGAATACAGAATTGGGAAGGTCATAAGATATATTATGAATCAATGGTACAACATTCAATGCTGTTACGACGACGGTGTTCACGGAAAAGCCGTAACCCTGTACTTTCGAAATGGACGAACATGAACCATAGAAAAAATGAAAAGAAACCTAAATGATTTAAAAGAAAAGTCAAACCGGTTGGTAATGATACAAACACAAAAGCTGCTGTCTTTTTATCAATCTAAGAAAACCTCTAACATCCACCCAAAGTCCAAACTTGCGGATCTGACTAGTATAAGCTTCTTCATAACGAATGTTGCATATTGGTATGACGAGGCTTCGGTTATGTAGCCTTATGATGATTGATAACAGACCAGGAGTAAACACTTATACCTAAACCATGAAAAATTAATGGCGAACGAAAAAATCAGTTAAACTGCAATGAACTCTAATATTTACACACACACTCATGAGTTGTAACTAGCATATGTTCTAAGGGTTTAGCAAAGCTCCAAGTTTCTGCAGCATAAGTTAATACTGGTAGGATCATCTGATTGAATACCTTTTTTTTTTAGAGAAAAATAATCTCCGTTTGTTTACCAAAAGCTCTTCATCATATACTTATCTTTCTTTTAATTTCGGTCTCATGTCCTGGGGAAACACTTACTGTTTGTTCTAAGTACGAATATTTATTAACAATCTCTAGATTTTCGTCCATAACCGTAATTTTTTTTTCTCAGCAT